>NC_069500.1:713393624-713493624 GCF_027579735.1 Bombina bombina
AACTTTCCAATTTACTTCTATTATTTAATTTGCTTCTTTCTCTTGTTATCCTTTGCTGAAATGTTTATCTAGGAAAGTTCATGTGCAGCAGAGAACCTAGGTTCTAGCTGTTGATTGGTGGCTGCATATATAAACTGATTGTCATTGGCTCACCCATGTGTTCAGTTAGAAACCAGTAGTGCACGGCTGCTCCTTTAACAAATGAAACCAAGAGAATAAAACAGATTAGATAATAGAAGTAAATTAGAAAGTTGTTTAAAATTGTATTCTCTATCTGAATCATGAAAGAATTTTTTTGGGTTTCATGTCCCTTTAACTTCTCCACCACCTTTTAGGTGGCGAACTAAAATCATTCTGATTCGATCGGGATGATTGTCACCCCCTGCTAGCGTGGCCGCGTGTGTGCAGGGGGCGGCATTGCACAAGCATTTCACAAGAAATGCTTGTGCAATGTTAAATGTCAACAGCGTATGCTGTCAGCATTTAGCGATGTCGGGCGGCCATGATTCACTACAGTGATTCATGTCCACCCCGGCACTTGTTAAATTGACCCCTTTGAGTTGTTAATATCATTTTAAGCCTCAAGTTACAAAATGCCATTTTCCTCACTTACGGCTAGATTTAGAGTTTTGTCGGTAACGACCCGCGTAGCTAATGCTGGCTTTCCCCCCCCCCGCACCTTTTAAATACTGCTGGTATTTAGAGTTCAAAGAAGGGCTGCGTTAGGCTCCAAAAAGGGAGCGTATAGCATATTTACCACCATTGCAACTCTCAATACCAGCGGTGCTTACGGACGCGGCCAGCTTCAAAAACGTGCTCGTGCACGATTCCCCCATAGAAAACAATGGGGCAGTTTGAGCTGAAAAAAACCTAACACCTGCAAAAAAGCAGCGTTCAGCTCTTAACGCAGCCCCATAGTTTCCTATGGGGAAACAGTTTCTAAGTCTGCACCTAACACTCTAACATGTACCCCGAGTCTAAACACCCCTAACCTTACACTTATTAACCCCTAATCTGCCGCCCCCGCTATCGCTGACCCCCTACATATTTTTTTTAACCCCTAATCTGCCACTCCGTACACCGCCGCAACCTACATTATAGCCCTAATCTGCTGCCCCTAACACCGCCGACCCCAATATTATATTTATTAACCCCTAATCTGCCCCCCATAACGTTGCCGCCAGCTACCTACAATAATTAACCCCTAATCTGCCGACCGGACCTCACCGCTACTCTAATAAATGTTTTAACCCCTAAAGCTAAGTCTAACCCTAACACCCCCCTAAATTAAATGTAATTTAAATCTAACGAAATAAATTAACTCTTATTAAATAAATTATTCCTATTTAAAGCTAAATACTTACCTGTAAAATAAACCCTAATATAGCTACAATATAAATTATAATAATATTGTAGCTATTTTAGGATTAATATTTATTTTACAGGCAACTTTGTATTTATTTTAACCAGGTACAATAGCTATTAAATAGTTATTAACTATTTAATAGCTACCTAGTTAAAATAATTACAAAATTACCTGTAAAATAAATCCTAACCTAAGTTACAATTAAACCTAACACTACACTATCAATAAATTAATTCAATAAAATACCGACAATTATCTACAATTAAATCTTACACTACACTATCAATAAATTAATTAAATAAAATACCTACAATTATCTACAATTAAATCTTACACTACACTATCAATAAATTAATTAAATAAAATACCTACAAATAAATACAAATAAATAAACTAACTAAAGTACAAAAAATAAAAAAAGCTAAGTTACAAAAAATAAAAAAAATTAATTACAAACATAATAAAAATATTACAACAATTTTAAGCTAATTACACCTACTCTAAGCCCCCTAATAAAATAACAAAGCCCCCCAAAATAAAAAAATGCCCTACCCTATTCTAAAATTAAAATAGAAAAGCTCTTTTACCTTACCAGCCCTTAAAAGGGCCTTTTGCGGGGCATGCCCCAAAGAATTCAGCTCTTTTGCCTGTAAAAAAAAACATACAATACCCCCCCCCAACATTACAACCCACCACCCACATACCCCTAATCTAACCCAAACCCCCCTTAAATAAACCTAACACTAAGCCCCTGAAGATCTTCCTACCTTATCTTCACCACACCGGGTATCACCGATCCGTCCAGGCTCCGAAATCTTCATCTAAGCCCAAGCGGGGGCTGGAGATCCATCATCCGGCTGAAGTCTTCTATCAAGCGGCAAGAAGAAGTCCAGAACAGACTCCAAAGTCTTCATCCTATCCAGGCAGAAGAGGAGATCCGGACCGGCAACCATCTTCATCCAAGCGGCATCTTCTATCTTCATCCGATGATGAGCGGCTCCATCTTGAAGACCTCCGGCGCGGATCCATCCTCTTCTTCCGACGTCCTAAGTCCGAATGAAGGTTCCTTTAAATGACGTCATCCAAGATGGCGTCCCTCGAATTCCGATTGGCTGATAGCATTCTATCAGCCAATCGGAATTAAGGTAGGAAAAATCTGATTGGCTGATGGAATCAGCCAATCAGATTCAAGTTCAATCCGATTGGCTGATCCAATCAGCCAATCAGATTGAGCTTGCATTCTATTGGCTGATCGGAACAGCCAATAGAATGCGAGCTCAATCTGATTGGCTGATTCAATTAGAATTGTCAATTCAATTGTATTTCTTTTTCAGGTAAAAGAGCTGATTTCTTTGGGGCAATGCCCAGCAAAAAGCCATTTTAAGGGCTATTGATAGTTTAGTTTAGGCTAGGGTTTTGTTTTTAATTTGGAGGGGCTTTTATATTTTTATAGGGCTCTTAGATTAGGTGTAATTAGTTTAAATATCTTGTAATTTGTTTTTTATTTTCTGTAATTTAGTGTTTTGTTTTTTTGTAATTTAGCTAATTGTATTTAATTGTAGTGTTAGGTGTTAGTGTATCTTAGGTTAGGTTTTATTTTACAGGTAAATTTGTATTTATTTTAGCTAGGTAGTTATTAAATAGTTAATAACTATTTAGTAACTATTCTACCTAGTTAAAATAAATACAAACTTGCCTGTAAAATAAAAATAAACCCTAAGCTGGATAGAATGTAACTATTACTTATATTGTAGCTAGCTTAGGGTTTATTTTACAGGTAAGTATTTAGTTTTAAATAGGAATAATTTAGGTAATGATAGGAATTTTATTTAGATTTTTATTTTAATTATATTTAAGTTAGGGGGTGTTAGGGTTAGGGTTAGACTTAGGTTTAAAGGGTCACAATCCTTTAGAAAACTGTATCAACAGAAAAACACAGAATGATTTGTAGATAAATCATTTGAAACACTTTTTGAAAATACTGTAATTGATTCCATAATCAGTAATATGAGATTTTCAACATTGCTATAACATGAGCTGTAGGTACTCTATCCAATCCAGAAGATTTACTCATCACATATAACTTATTATTAGCTCCACCTTCTTAAAATTGGTATTAAACTGTTCTATGAACCTTTTATGTGTTTTACTGTTTGTGTTTCAAGATTTATAAAGGAAAAAGCAATCACATGCTATTAAGCTAAAAGTGGTATCTGACTGGTAAAATATTAAGAGTTAATCTCTCTTCCTGTTTAACATTAGTGCACGGCTTCATTAATTTTACATTATATGAACATTTTGCTGTATCATTAAGTCTTACTCTACTGAGGCACTTTTGAATCATTAAACTTTATTTTACACTTGTTCAGTATTTGAAAAAAATATTTGAGTTGTCCACTCTGTTATCATTTTTGTCTCTCAAATGTAAAAAAACTCTTACTTTTCCCTGAACACATTTCCTGCAACTAACACTACGCCTTCCTCATTGCAAAACTATGTTTAATTGTCTCATAAGCTTTCTTTTGAGTAGGGTTATCATTATCATCATATCAGTATACTTCATTGGAAATTTCGGTACAATAAAGATAATGTAACATAACTATCCATTGCAAAATATTATCAGCACTAATCTTTTTAGTTCTTCACTAGTAACCTGCCCCACCACTAAATGTACTTCATTCATTTTAAGTATCTGCTGTGTATCCATTAGCCCAAGCTCTATCCACTCAATTATATTTTAGTCCATTTCCAAGAAATGTAGTTAATGAGTTGGAATATTGTGTGATGTGTCAAATGATCACTTACAGCTCTAAAAGCTAGGTAAGGTACATTTACTGTTCTGCCAACTTCAAGAACAACTCAAATCTACCTGCAATGTTCCCAGTGTACAGTTCATGACCAGCTGTGCCCTCATGTGTAATGAACAACCTGAAAATGTGTATATTTGCTGTTGCACAGTAATACACATTTTGATTGTGGGCTTAAAGGAACTTTCCAGCCTAAATTAGAATCCACATGGACGTGGAGGCATTTCAGTTTTGCATAGAAGCATTTTTGTCATATACCTGTATTAGCAAAAATGCTTCTAATAAAAACTATAGCTGTTTCAAAAGTGTATTTAAGTATAAACTGTGCACCAGAATTTTAAACACAGCACTTGCTCAGAGAGTTTTAGGTACTTGTCTCATCAGGGCCGGCCTTAGTGTGTGGCGATGAGGGTGGCCGCCTTGGGCTCCGCACTTAGGGGGGCCCGCGGGTTCAAACAAACATTTATTTTTTATAAAAAAAATTACACTTTTTTTTTTGCAGCCATTTTTAAAATTTTTGGCCACAATTACTGAGGAGGCAGGAGCAGCTGAGCAGAAGCACAGGAGGAGGAGTGACAGTACATGGCACCCGGGCTCAGCTGTGAGTGGACGCACTTCTCTGGATCACTTTGCTGGCGGAAGCAGAAGAGAATGTTGGTGTATGAGCTTTATACCTGGGTGAGTTATAACCTGACTCAGTACTGCAACTTCTCCTCACTGGGCAACGGCTTCTTGTGTTACTGCACCTGAGCTTTGCAGCTTTTACTGAGCAAGAGCTGCCAGTGTGATGGGGCAGCATTTTATTGCAGGGAGCTGGGGGCAATTGAAGGGGACTGGGGCATCATTTTATTGCAGCAGGGGGATTCATTTTATTGCTGGGGGGCTGGGGACATAATCATATTTTTGTTGGGGGCACCATTTTATTGCAGGGGAGATGGGGCATAATTGTATTGCTGGGGGCATCATTTTATTTGCAGGGGGGCATCATTTTATTGCAGGGGCATTATATTATTACAGGGGGACTGGGCACCATTTTATTGCTGCAGGGGTGGGCTTTATTTTATTGTTGGGGGCAAAATTTATTGCAGTGGGGCTGGGGGCATAATTTATTGCAGTGGGGCTGGGGGCATAATTTTATTGCTGGGGGCATCATTTATTGCAGGGGGGCTTGGGGCATCATCTTTTTGTTGGGGGCATCATTTTATTGCAGGGGAGCTGGGGGCATCATTTTATTGTAGTAGGGCTGGGGGCATCATTTATTGCAGCAGTGGGACTGGGGCATAATTTTATTGCTGGGGGCATCATTTATTGCAGGTGGGTTTGGGGCATCATCTGTTTGTTGGGGGCATCATTTTATTGCAGGGGAGCTGGGGCATCATTTTATTGCAGGGGCTGGGGCATCATTTTATTGCTGGGGCATAATTTTTTGATGGGGCATCATTTTATTGCTGGGGGCATCATTTATTGCAGTGGGGTTGGGGTCTTCATTTTATTGCTGTGGGGCATAATTTATTGCAGGGGATCTGGGGGCATCATATTTTTGTTGGGGGCATCATTTTTTGCAGGGGGGCTAGGGGAATACATTTATTGCAGGGGAGCTGGGGCATAATTTTATTGCAGGGGAGCTGGAGCATCATTTTATTACAGGGGGACTGGGCATCATTTTATTGCTGGGGACATCATTTATTGCAGTGGAGCTGGGGGCATCATTTATTGCAGTGGGGCTAGGGCATCATTTTATTGCAGGGGGCTTGGGGCAACATATTTTTGTTGGGGGCATCATTTTATTGCAAGGGCTGGGGGCATCATTTTATTACAGGGTACTGGGCTTAATTTTATTGCAAGGGGCTTCATTTTATTGCTGGGGTTTTCATTTATTGCAGTGGGGATGGGGCATCATTTTATTACAGGGAACTGGGCTTCATTTTATTGCAAGGGTCTTCATTTTATTGCTGGGGGCATCATTTATTGCAGTGGGGATGGGGCATCGTTTTATTGCAGTGGGAATGGGGCATCATTTTATTGTAGAGGGACTGGGCATCATTTTATTGCAGGGGGGCTGGGGGTTTAATTTTATTGCTGGGGGCATCATTGCAGTGGGATTGGGGGAATCATTTATTGCAGGGGGGCTGGAGCATCATTTTTTGCAGGGGCATCCTTTTTTTTGCAGGGGGGCCGGGGGCTACAGGGGGGCTGGACTTCATTTTATTGCAGGGGGGCTTCATTTTATTGCAGGGGGCTGGGGGCAATTTAAGGGGTCTGGGGCATCATTTTATTGCAGGGGTTATTCATTTTATTGCTGGGGGGTTGGGGACATAATTTTATTGCTGGGGCATCATATTTTTGTTGGGGGCATCATTTTATTGCAGGGGGACTGGGCATCATTTTATTGCAGGGGGACTGGGCATCATTGAATTGCTGGGGGCATCATTTATTGCAGTGCGGCTGGGGGCATCATTGTATTGCTGGGGGCATCATTTATTGCAGTGCGGCTGGGGACATCATTTATTGCAGACTGTGGGGCTGGGGCATCATTTTATTGCAGTGGGGCTGTGGCATCATTTTATTGCAGTGGGGCTGGGGGCTTTATTTTATTGCTTGGGGATTTATTTTATTGCTGGGAACTTCATTTTATTGCTGGGGGCATCATTTATTTTATTGTGTGTGGGCTGTGTGTGTGGTGTGTGGGTTGTGTGTTGTGTGTATACACCTGTGTATGTCTCTGAGTGTGTGGATGTATGTGTATATAAGTATCTCTCTGTGTATTATATCTGTGTGTTTGTGTGGTACAGTGCATTGCCCCATTTTTTTAAAGTATTTTTTGTTCTGGGTAGAGGCCCCGCGCTGTCAATCTGCCTAGGGACCTGCACTTGCTAGGGCCGGCCCTGGAGTCTCTGTAATATTCTTGTTATCATAAGAAAAACACATAAAAATAAGGCCCAGTTCAACTCAACTGTTCCTAATTGTCAGCATAATTCTTCATTATATACATAAACAGTTGTTCCAATAGTACAAATTGTATATTTCATTATATACAATGTTATAGTGCTCCACATTAGTGGATTTATGGTTTTTTTATATATATAAAATGTTGTGCATTACCTTAAATGATTTTTCTTCTATTTTTTTCCATTTTAAAAGTTGGGGGGGGCAGAGATTGGGCGGGGTTGGGGGCAGAGAGTGGGCGGGTTTGGGGTGGAGATTGTGCGGTGTGAGGGGCAGGGAGAAAGGGGGCCCCATTTTGTGATCCTGCCTTGGGCCCCGCAATGGCTAGGGCCGGCCCTGTGTATTATCTGGTAATAACTCAATTTGTTAATTTCTGACTTGATATAAGCTCCCATGAAACTCTGAGCATCTGCAATATTTAAAATGCTGGTGCACTGAGAATATCTTGCTATGCTTCACGTGCATGTGCAGAGAAAAATGTTAAAACAGTGATAATTTTTACTAGAAGCATTTTTTGCCAGTACATGTATATTGCAAATGTTTCTATTCAAAGATGTAATTCATCTTTGTGCATTTACATTTTAACCGGAATGTCCCTTTAATTGGTCCATAGGGCCTCACTATTGTTTCGTTTATATACATTTAGTTAGGCACTAAGGATAACTTGGGCCTCCATCTCCCCTTTTTCTCTCTTTACTCCATTTTCTCTTTCATATATTATGTAGTGATATTCTTTATGGTATGCAAATTTATACCTTCCTAGTGCATTTATGTGAGCTGTTACTATAAAGTTGCCTCAATGAATAAAATAGAAATTCTATGCAAATAGGCACAATAGACTCTCTACTCAAATAGGCACAATAGACTCTCTACTCAAATAGGCACAATAGACTCTCTACTCAAATAGGCGAATAGACTCTCTACTCAAATAGGCACTATAGACTCTACTCAAATAGGCACAATAAACTCTCTACTCAAATAGGCACAATAAACTCTCTACTCAAATAGGCATAATAGACTCTCTACTCAAATAGGCACAATAAACTCTCTACTCAAATAGGCACAATAAACTCTCTACTCAAATAGGCACAATAAACTCTCTACTCAAATAGGCACAATAGACTCTCTACTCAAATAGACACTGCTGTTTTGCTCTCAACATTCTAATTGCAATTAAATAAAATATGTATTTATCACAGATAACCCTAAAGGATACTGTTTGTAAGGTTTTGGTAGTAAAGAAGTGGAAGCCATTTGAAGCAGGATTCAAAGGTAACTGCTAATTGAGTGCACAGCTATTGAATTACAATCCACATCTGTACGGGCCAAGCTATTTGGGTTCTCTGCTACAAATCCATAAAAGACATATACAAGCCATATGGACAAATATTGTAACTCCATATGTACTGTGCTGAAACGAGGGGTAGAGGCAGGCGGAGTGCTCAACATATCAGCAACCTGAAACAGAATGAAGTGTAAAAGCTGCTGATCTCTTGCAGGAAAACTCCCCCCTCCTGCCTGATCTAGTTGTAAAGCTGACTCAAGAGTCCATTGATGACTCTCACATGAGGTTTAGGATTATATTTTAAACCCAATGTTGCCAGAGAAAGTAGCAGAGCCTAGAAATATGTTACAGACCATTTGTCAAATATAGATTAAAAGGACAAGAAACTCTACATTTTTTTTCATGATTTTGATAGAAGATACAATTTTAAACAACTTTCCAATAATTCTATTATTAAACATGCTTCATTCTCTTGGTATCCTTTGTTGAAGGAGCACAGATGCTCTACTGGGAGCTAGCTGAACACACCAGGTAATAAAAAAAAACAAGCCAATAATAACAGGTATATGTGTGCAGCCACCAATCAACAGCTAACTCCCATTAGTGTATTGCAGCTCCTGAGCCTACCTAGGTATGCTTTTCAACAAACGATACCAAGAGAGCAAAACAAATTAGAAAATAGAACTAAATTGTATACTCTATCTAAATCATGAAAATTTCATTTTGACTTTACTTTCCCTTTAATACAATAAGCCAATAATGTACATTATTTAATACTAGTCCTAAAGCCTGTGTACACGGGCCATTTTTTTGCAGTACAGCGGTCCCACCCCTTGCTCTCTCTCTATCCCCTTTCTCTTTTGCTCTCTTTCTCCCCTCTCTTTTGCTCTCTCTTTCTCCCCTCTCTTTTGCTCTCTCTCCCCCCCCTCTCTTTTACTCTCTCTCTCCCCCCTTTCTTTTGCTCTCCTTCTCCCCCCCTTTTTTCTCTCTCCCCCCTCTCTTTTGCTTTCTCTCTTCCCTCTCTCTTTTGCTCTCTCTCTTACCCCTCTCTTTTTCTCTCTCTCTCCCCCCTCTCTTTTGCTCTCTCTCCCCCTCTCTTTTGCTCTCTCTCCCCCTCTTTTGCTGTCTGTCTCCCTCTCTTTTGCTCTCTCTCTCTCTCCCCCTCTTTTGCTGTCTCTCTCTTTTGCTCTCTCTCTTCCCCCTCTCGTTTGCTCTCTCTCCTCTCGTTTGCTCTCTCTCCTCTCATTTGCTCTCTCTCCTCTCTTTTGCTGTCTCTCTCCCTCTCTTTTGCTCTCTCTCCCCCTCTCTTTTGCGCTCTCTCCCCCTCTCTTTTGTGCTCTCTCCCCCTCTCTTTTGTGCTCTCTCCCCCTCTCTTTTATGCTCTCTCCCCGCCAGGGGCGTATTTAGGTTTTGTGCTGCCCTAGGCACTCAAAATTCTGCTAATTTTTTTAATGTATTCAATTCTCCATGCTGATTAAGGGCTATATTACAAGTGGAGCGCTAAATTATCGCGCTCCAGCAAACAGGCAAATTTGCTTGTTTACGGGAGTGCGATAATTAACCAGCCATTAAAGGTGGCTATTGCTACCTCAAGCTCACGGTAGCAATCAGCGCTCTGAAAATTAACAAGAGATTCGATCTCTGGTTAGTTTTCTAAAAGTGCCCCAAATGCCCTCAAAATAGGCAGTTTTGGGGCTTAAAAGTTGGTGGGAGTGGGGTGTTAGAATTAAAACGGCCTTTACATTGAGGTCTATGGGAACTGTGTGTTCCCAGTAAATATATGTATATAATCATATACATATATATTTATAAATGCTGCCCATCGCTGCGCGGCTTACTCCCTTCACTGCTCGAGATTCTGATATTGTCTCTGCCGGCATCAGAACGAGGTTCTCATTGGAGCCTATGGAAACACACTCTTGTGATCGCAATGCTTCTGTGCGAGGTCGCATTCGCATTGCACCAAACTTGTAATACCAGCACACATTAGCGTGCGCTGGTATTACAAAGTGGAGTGTAAATATCGCTTTCTGGCCCTTAGTGTTCAATCTGCTGGGTTACTTGGAAGCTCAATTTAACATCATTTAATCATTAATATTTTTACTTCAAAAATGTATATTTTTCCAGTTTGAAATGTGAAGAGCATTTGTACTGTATGTGAAAGATGTTATAACAACTAATACTGTTTAAAGCGACACTCAAGTCAAAATAAACTTTTATGATTCAGAAAGAGAATGCAGTTTTAAAACACTTTCCAATTTACTTCCATTATGAAATTTTGAGCAGTCTTTCTATATTTACACTTTCTGGGGAACAAGATCCTACTGAGCATGTGCACAAGCTCACAGGGTATACCTATACTAGTCTGTGATTGGCTGATGTCTCTCACATGATACAGGGGGCCGGAAAAATGGGAGAAAAAAATAAAATGTGTCTTGAAAAAAATTCGGAGTAGGTGTTAAATCATTGTCTTTTTATTATGCACTTGATAATTATGCAATTCTACTGCATTGAGTGGTCCTTTAAGGGACAGTCTAGTCCAAAATAAACTTTTATGATTCAGATAGAGAATGTAATTTTAAACAATTTTCCAATTTACTTTTATTACCAATTTTGCTTTGTTCACTTTGTATTCTTAGTTGAAAGCTAAACCTAGGAGGTTCATATGCTAATTTCTAAGCACTTGAAGGCCGCCTCTTCTCTCAGGGCATTTTGACAGTTTTTCACCACTAGAGGGTGTTAGTTCATGTGTGTCACATAGATAACACTGTGCTCACACATGTGGCGTTCCAGTGAGACAGCTCTGATTGGCTAAAATGGATGTCTGTCAAAAGAACTGAAATAAGGGGGCAGTTTGCAGAGGCTTAGATACAAGGTAATCACAAAGGTAAAAAGTTTATTATATAACTGTATTGGTTATGCAAAACTAGGGAATGGGTAATAAAGGGATTATCTATCTTTTTAAACAATACAAATTCTGGTGTAGACTGTCCCTTTAGTGACTACAGGTGCACTTTTTATTTCTTAACAGTAGAGGGAGCTGTCCCATTACAGATCAAAACTAGAAAACCAAATCTCTGAATAGAACAGTGCAGACTATAAAGTGTGTTATTAGAATTTTGGATTAAAGGCGCATAAACACCTTGATATTTGTGTATTCTTATAATAAATGAACAACCAGCCAAGCATTACAACTTTTGGAATTCATTAACACCTTGTTTGCTTTAACTTTTTTTCAATTGCCAATATGGATTGTTACTGGAGTAGACTAGATTTGCAGACTGGTTTTGCAGTTCATTATCTGATGACCCATGCTGAGGCCACATAGGCACAGACATGTAGCAGGATGAGGCTTGTTAAATCTACAGTACGCACTTCTCAGTCTTTTAAAACATACAGATTTTCAGAGTAAAATTACAGGAAAATGAGCAAAATAAATTATGGAAGTCTATTGCAAGTTTTTTGTTGTTTCTTTCCATAAACATTTTATATTACAATCAATGTAATCTTAAGAGTTAAAGCAAAACAAAAATACGTCTTGCTAGGTGAGGCATAGTGCTATCTATGTTGTGTGTATGTTTTAGAAAAATGACCTTTTTATGATACAAATCCTCACTTATTATTGCAGCATCCCAAATTCTCAAAAGTGGTAAAAGCCAAACATTTTCCATGCTGTCTCTTTTTACGTGTCCAGAGCTCTTCTCATTATAATTAAAGGGTAACTGGTGAGGGATGGGTTATAAAATAGAATAGCCAGAAAAAGCAATCGAGAATGATGACTCCCACCACCAATACCACCCTCCACACTAGGTAGTGTAGTGTTGTGGAAACCTTTGTTAGACCATATTTGAAGGTCCAGAACCACCCCTGTTGCAGAAGACAGACTTTTAACCTTAGCAGTAGAAGCTTCTGCCACCCCTTACAGTATCCCTGGCTCTGGTGCATATCCTGATACATGGGACCATACAAAACAAGGAATCTATTCAGATCTTGCTATTCTTTAGTGGAAACTCTTCATTTAATAACATAGTGGTACTAGTTAGTAGCCATAGACCACAGAAACTGGTAACAGATACAAACTATTTGGTATTGTGTTTGCTCAGGATGGTCCTGCATATCAGTTGTATTTATACTGTAGATAGGTAGAAGGAAGTCTATAAAGTACTTAATGATTATAAGCATGGAGCAGGGGAGGAGAAGGAGGAAAGAAGGTGGGAGAAAGGAGGAGAAGGGAAAGAAGAAGGTAGATGAGAGAGCAAAAGAGAAGCATGCATGGTAGAAAGTATAAGAGAGACCATAGGGAGGGGGTTGCTGCTTCATATGGAGCACACATCTCACCTTCTCAATAAGCTCATCGTCATGCAGCAGGTAAAGCTTTGAGATGTTGTACTGCTCTTCCAAAGCCAGCGCAAAGTGCTCAATTATATTGATAGAAAGCTTCTCCTTCAGAGTCAAGACAATATCCTGAAATGTCAAAGCATAAAGAGAAACACTGAAACATGAACACTAGCTACAAAATAGTCTTTGGGGTCAATTTATTAAAGTCTGGCGGACACGATACGCTGTAGCGTATCATGTCCGCCAGACATCGCTGAATGCGGAGAGCATACGCTGTCTGTATTCAGCATTGCACAAGCAGTTCTAGTGAACTGCTTGTGCAATACCGCCCCCTGCAGATTCACGGCCAATTGGCCGCTAGCAGGGGGTGTCAATCAGCCCGATCGTATAGGATCGGGCGGATTGCTATATGCAGCCTCAGAGGTGGCGTATGAGTTATGAAGCAGCGGACCACTGCTTCTTAACTCCTGTTTCCCGCGAGCCTAAAGGCTTGTGCGGAAACAAGGTGAATTGGCCCAATTCGGCCAATAATAAATTGACCCCTTTGTGTGAAATGTACAGGAACTGATGAAGACTTTATGTAGCAGAGGGTAGTCTAAGGCAGCAAGTAACAGTTTGACAGCTGTATGTTATGATTATGCTGTATATTCATTTAAGTATGGTTGCTGGTTATGCTTTTAAACAAACAAATAGTCAAACTTCTTTTGGATTCAGACTGGTACATAGATGTTTTAATTTCAGTTATTCAATATCTAATTATATTTTACATGTATGTATATGGGAGTTGTAGGATAGAAAGGTCAAAATTGAAATGTGCATAGGTAAGTTTAAGCTTTAAAGAGAAACATTTTATATTTTCATTAGCAAAAAATCTTCCATTAAAAGGTATTACCGTTTTTTTTCCATATGCTGTGAGTGCCCTGTGTCCCAGTACTCAAAACAACCTTTTTGGCGCAACACATGTCACCCACAGGTGTCTAAACCCTGGTGCTCTAGTCACTACATAGCATATGTTCGGATACTACTGAAACTACCGTAATTGCTTTTAAAAGAAACATTTTTGCTAAGGGAAGTATATTGCAAAACTGCTTCTATTTACAGCCATTGTTCATGGAGTTTAACAGTCACTTATAGGTTTTGTTTGCAGATTGTGTGATTTTAAAATTGTGCTTGTTAGAAAATCTATATAGGGAAGCAGCGAATATTTATAACGTCAGACATAAAACTACAATTACTGTGTAAATAACCAAATATGAAGTATTAACCTATTTGGCTGATCTAAAGTGTTTTCGAATTCTGTTTTGTGTTTCTCAAGTGCACAAAAATGTTATCAGGTGTTAAGCATAACCTTACCCCCATTTTCATTTAGCATTTAGCAGCTAGGTAGTTTTAAGAAACTACTAAGCATCTCGTGCTGATAATCAACTCCAACCTGATGATATAAAAGACTTGTTTTATGCATGTCACTTTCACCTACGATTGACTATATACTGCAATAGACATGCCAGTATAGTTTATAAAATAAAGCTATTTAATCAATGCCAGTCTCATATTATTATTATTGTTTATTTATAAAACATTTTATATGGCGCTATACAAAAGTACATACAATCATGAGGGTACAATACAATAAAAACTTGAGCAGTTGTAGATGCACTTTTATACAAAGGGAGCTACAGTTAGAGAAAGGCTGTTCATACGTCCCGTTTTGAAAGGGACAGTACCGTTATTTTATGTTTCTTCCCCCATTCCGTCATTTTTTAAATAATGTACATTTTGTCCCGTTTTTGAGTTAATCCGATTGCCAGCAGAGCCAGTCTAATTTTTTAGCACACACCACACACACCACTACTAAAAAAAATGTAAGTTCCCGCCGGAGGGGAGGGCAGTTTGCTTTTCACTGCAGAGTTGGGGTTGGGTGGCCGTGCCCACATGAGCCACACCGTGTTTATGCCGCCCGCGCTCAAAATTTGGGGCATGATGGAAAGTGACAGGTCAGTCGAGAGCTGTCAGACTGAGCTGAGGAGAGAGACTTCGAGACAAGGTCACGAGAGGGAAGATATTTAGAACTACTAGCTAGCGGCCAAGCAAGATCTTCTAGGGGTAAGGAGTCGGACTAGATCTGTCATCGATCTAAAGATCATCTGCCTCTGCCATCATCAATTCTGAGCATCAGAAAGATAATTCAATAGATCAACTTCTGCAAGAGATGTGCACTCTAAGAGCCTGACCTGTGTGCCTGTCAATCAATTTAACATTCTAAAATTATGCTGCTGCAGTGCAACAGGATGCTAATTATGTTGTACAGTTATCATTATCAATGAGGTAACTATTTCCACATTGTTCTCAGTTCTTCCATGCAACATTTTTGGGCAACTCACTTTTACCCTGCCTTTACCAAAAATCAGTTAGTAATTTGGGGGAATTTGCCTTGACATCATAGAGCATAATTTGGAAACATTGAGTTAGCTAAAGGGCATGTGATTAAAAAATATACACATTCCCAATTTAGATCATGGGGACATTGTGAAAACACTGGGGATTGGTATTTAGACATAATGGGGAAAACACCCTTTTTTAAAGCATGTTTGTGTTTTGCAAATGTAAAATTGCATGATAAATTTAAATACTTTATGATAGTGGAGATAGTGAGACCAATAACAGAAGAATACTTGTTGGCTCAATAGTTTATATTCATGTCATAAAAGTTAACTTTTGTTAAAATCATACTTTTTTTCCAATGAATAAAGAATATTAACCCCGTCCCGCTTTTGACATCTCAATGTCCCGTTTTTGTCTCAAGGAAATATGGTCAGCCTAGTTAGAGAGGCTCTTACAATCTAAAGGAAGTACATGGGGAGGTTGAGAGACGGGGAAACATAAATAGTAGAGATGTCTTAAAGTGAGTTGCATGAGTCCTGGAAGATGTTTTTAAGTAATACTTGAATTTTATGAGAGTAAAGTGTGACTGAGCAAGGCAAGGAGTTCCATATGATAGGTGCAGTTCTAGAAAGTCTTGCAGACCAGAGTGTGAGGAAGCAATGAGAGATGAGCAGAGAAGTAGGTCTTGGCGGAGTGGGGGGGGGGGGGGTTGGGGAGTATTTGCAGACAAGGGCAGAGATATAGGAGGGTGAAGTGTTGGTGAGGGCTTTGCATGTTAGGCTCAGGATTTTGAAGCCAATGGAGGTGTTGGCAAAGAGGTCCAGCAGATATGGAGTGATGCTTAAGGAAAATAAGCCTGTCAGAGGCATTCGTGATGGATTGTAGTGGGGACAGGCAATAGCTTGGGAGACCAGATAACACAGAATTGCAATAGTCAATGCGGGAAATGATAATGAAGTGGATACAAATCTTAGTTAGGTCTTGAGTGAGGAAGTGACATATGTTAGAGATGTTTTTAAGGTAGAAGCAGCAGACTTAGCAAAGGACTTAATGTGGGGAGCAAAAGAAAGTTCTGAGTCAAGTGTGACCCCAAGGCACCGGGCCTGGGGGTAGAGGTGATTAAAAAGAGTTGTCAGCAGTAAGTGAGATTTGGAAAACAGGGAGGTTGGTAGAGGGAAGAAAAAGCCATCCAGGATGGGATATTAGCTAGGCAGTTGGTGACACGAGTCAGCAGGGAAGAGGAAATGTCAGGTGCAGAAAAGTAGATTTGGGTGTCATCAGCATAGAGATGATACTGAAACCCACAGGACTTGATTAATGAGCCTAGAGATGAAGTATAGACTGATAAAAGAAGGGGAACTAGGACTGAGCCTTGAGGTACCCAAACATAGATGGAAAGAGGGGAGGAGGAGGAGCCAGAGAAGGAAAGGCTGAATGGCATGGTTATAAAGGTAAGAAGAAAGCCACAGTAGAGCTGTGTCATGAATACTCAAGTATTGAAGGGTCATGAGCAGTAGTGGATGGTCAACAGTGTCAAAGGCTACAGAGAGGTTTAAAAAAAAATAGTAATGACCTTAAGACTTGGCAATAAGCAGGTAATTTGACACATTGGTAAAGGCAGTTTTGGTAGCGTGTTGGAACCAAAGCCAGATTGCAAAGGGTCAAGAAGATGGTAAGATAATAGAAAGTGTGATAAGTGTTTATAAATTATACGCTCAGGAAGTTTAGAGGCAAGGGGAAGAAGAAAGATTGGACGATAGTTGCAAGGGGATGCTGGTAGTGAAGGAGTTTTAAGGATAGGTGTAATTAATTATGTATGATACCGATATAGTAAGAAGAACTTACTAACTAAAGAATACACATTTTAGCACTCTAGGCTGTGTTGATATGATTCATACAGTGTATAATTCACCCTTTTATTTTGTAAGAGGAATATTACTAGTGGACAACATAAATAAAATGTAACTTTTATTAACTTTATTAAAATAGGATTGAAATTAAAACCACTCTTAAGTTGACTTCAGTAGTTCAACAACTCTCACATAAAGATATTGGGTACTTCTCTTCTTGCCATTACAAAACTTATAGAGATATAAATTTGGTTAAGATGAGTGATTTGTAAATCTCTGGGTTATTGTAATCCGATTAAAGAATCACCCACTCAAGGCTCTTCTAATCTTCCTTATTCAGAGCTTATATACTAATAAATATGTGGTTGGTGTGTTGATTAATCTAGAGACATGGTCCTGTTAGTAATTATACTGGCTATATCAAAGTATCCCTGAGAATCACACTGGCAAATATTCATATAAATTAGAGTAGGTTAATCCTTGGAATTTAAAGGTTAATCTGACTAAATACTGTTGGATTCCAGATGTTTATTTGTGTCTAATGTTTACAGATTAACTATTGATTTTCCAATGTTGAAAATACAAAGGATTATACACAAAACATTAATTGTGTCTTTGGTTTACACACGTTGTGAAGATCTAATGTGTTGGAAGTATTAGAATACTTACTAGGTATCTTAACATCAGTTTGTCTCTATAGATTGTATCTTTGAAGTTATATCCATTTTTTGGAGTAATGATACATTTGGGAGTTTGGGTGGTAGGTATGTATTCAATTGTATCAGAGTTTTGTTATCAATACTTAGTTATAATAATAATAATATCAACTTGGTATATCTCCTATACGTTGGGGTTTATAGTATTTATAGTCAAATGGTTAGTGGGTAAATAATTGTGAATTACAAAGCATACAATTGCACCAGCTAAATTTTGGCACTTCAAGTCACAATTAATCTTTATACAATACCACGTTGGATTGCAGACGATTATTCATAATATTGTTGGTCAATTGACTTTAAATATCTATGAGATTACAAACTTGCTTGTTGTAGTTTGTAAAATACAGTGTGTTTGCGTTTCAATAGGAGTGCAAGTTAATTTAACCTTAAGTTGCAATCAGCAGTATAACCTCAGTGTTTGCTTCTTGTTATACTCTATTAAAGCTGGTAATATAACTGTGATTGGTGCAACTTCTCTTAGTATTTAACCATGTATCAATAGTTATATGCTTAAGTAGCGCTTTTACGTAGCATAACAGCCTGTAACTTCTGACATCAGTTATGTGCTTTAATAGTAACTTTTCGCACCGTGACAGGCTGAAACAAAATTATATTATTGAGAGTACTTCTCTTTATTCAGCGCTGTTCGGTTGCTTTTCCAGTTAGTACCTGAAGAATAAGGAATGTATGTAACCACCCTTATAATTACTCCACAATGGTCGTATAATTCCCTGTGGCTAGCAGGCAACCTGCATGTCTTAGCATATTAAACGCTGTAAATAGTGACACAAAGGAGGCTTAGAAAAGAACAAAGTAGAACCCATTAATCAGATAGTTGACTACAGTAAAATGAAGTCAGCTTAAGGCTGCTAAAACACAGGAGCTCCTAGGACTCCTCACCATTTCCCTAACTCTCCTGACATGTTTCGCCGTGAACCGGCTTTTTCAAAGGACCTTTGAAAAAGCCGGTTCATGGCGAAACATGTCAGGAGAGTTAGGGTTTTGTTAGGCTTTTTTATTTTTTGTAATGGTAGGTTTTTTTTATTTTTTGTGATTTTAGTGTTTTTTTATTTTTTTGTAATGTTAGGTTTTAGTGTAAGGCAGGTTAGGATTTATTTCATAGGCAAGTTTGTAATTATTGTAGCTAGGTAGTTAGTAAATAGTTAATAACTATTTACTAACTAGTCTACCTAGTTAAAATAAATACAAACTTACCTGTGAAATAAAAATAAAACCTAAGCTATCTACAATATAACTATTAGTAACATTGTAGCTAGCTTAGGTTTTATTTCACAGGTAAGTAAGTATTTCGTTTTAGATAGGTATTATTTAGTTAATAATTGTAAATTTAATTTAGATCTATTTTAATTATGTTAGGGTTAGGGGTAGGTGTAGGGGTTAATAGTTTAATTTAGGTTATTGCGATGTGGGGCGCTGGCAGTTTAGGGGTTAATAGGTTTATTTAGTTAATTGTAATTTTAGTTTAGCTATATTTTAATTATGTTAAAGTTAGGGGGTGTTAGGGTTAGGGTTACGTTAGGGTTAGCGTTACGTTAGGGTTAGGTTTAGTGGTAATAGTTTAATTTAGGTTGTTGCGATGTGGGGGGCTGGTGGTTTAGAGGTTAATAGTTTTATTTAGTGGTAGTGATGTGGGAGGCCAGAGCTTTAGGGCTTAATAACTTAATTTAGTTGCAGCGCTGTTGGGGAGCGGCGGAAAAGGTGTTTATAGCTTTAATATAGTGGCGGCCATATCAGGAGAGGCAGATTAGGGGTTAATAGTTTTATTTAGGTGGTGCAATATCGGGAGCGGCAGATTAGGGGTTAATAACATTATGTAGATGGCGGCGATGTCAGGGGCAGCAGATTAGGGGTGTTTAGACTCGGGGTTTATGTCAGGGTGTTAGGTTTAAACGTTACTTTTATTTTCCCCATAGACACCAATGGGGCAGCGTTACAGAGCTTTTGTTTCCGCGATCGCAGGTGTTAGGCTTTTTTTTCTTTTTTTCTTTACTTTCCCTATAGAGCTCAAAACTCGTAATCTAGGTGATTGTGTTTATGCCCGAGGAGTTATTTAAGAGTTAGCACAACACAGTACTAAATGCAAGTCAATAGATAATAAATAAAAAGTCATGTGATCAGGAGGCTGTCAGAAGATTCTTACAGTTGTGCTCATAAGTTTACATACCCTGGCAGAATTTATGATTTCTTGGCCATTTTTCAGAGAATATGAACGATAACACAAAAACTTTTCTTTCACTCATGGTTAGTGTTTGGCTGAAGCCATTTATTATCAATCAACTGTGTTTACTCTTTTTAAATCATAATGACATTACAAACTACCCAAATGACCCTGATCAAAAGTTTACATACCCTGGTGATTTTGGCCTGATACATGCACACAAGTTGACACAAAGGGGTTTGAATGGCTATTAAAGGTAACCATCCTCACCTGTGATCTGTTTGCTTGTAATTAGTGTGTGTGTATAAAAGGTCAATGAGTTTCTGGACTCCTGACAGACCCTTGCATCTTTCATTCAGTGCTGCACTGACATTTCTGGATTCTGAGTCATTGTTAAAGGATCTGCTGGAAAAGGTAGTTGAACTGTATAAAACAGGAAAGGGATATAAAAATATATCCAAGGAATTGAGAATGTCAATCATCAGTGTTCAAACTCTAATCAAGAAGAGAAAAATGAGGGGTTCTGTTAAAACCAAACCACAGTCAGGTAGACCAACTAAAATTTCAGCCACAACTGCCAGGAAAATTGTTCGGGATGCAAAGAAAAACCCACAAATAGCTTCAGGTGAAATACAGGACTCTCTGAAAACATGTGGTGTGGCTGTTTCAAGATGCACAATAAGGAGGCACTTGATGGGCTGCATGGTTGAGTCGCCAGAAGAAAGCCATTACTATGCGAATGCCACAAAGTATCCCGCTTACAATATGCCAAACAGCACAGAGACAAGCCTCAAACCTTCTGGCACAAAGTCATTTGGAGTGATGAGACCAAAATTGAGCTTTTTGGCCACAACCATAAACGCTACATTTGGAGAGGAGTCAACAAGGCCTATGATGAAAAGTATGATGAAACATGGTTGTGAATCACTGATGTTTTGGGGATGTGTGAGCTACAAAGGCACAGGAAATTCAGTCAGAATTGATGGCAAGATGAATGCAGTATGTTATCAGAAAAATACTGGAGGAAAATTTGCATTCATCAGCCCGGAAGCTGAGCATGGAACGTACTGGACATTCCAACATGACAATGATCCTAAACACAAGGCCAAGACGACCTATCATTGGCTACAGCAGAATAAAGTTAAGGTTCTGGAGTGGCCATCTCAGTCTCCTGACCTCAATATCATTGAGCCACTCTGGGGAGATCTCAAACGTGTAGTTAATGCAAGACAGCCCAAGAATTTACAGGAACTGGAGGCTTATTGCCAGGTAGAATGGGCAACTTTACTATCTGAGAAGATAAAGAGCCTCATCCACAAATACCGCAAAAGACTTCAAGCTGTCATTGATGTTAAAGGGGGCAATCCACAGTATTAAGAACTGGGGTATGTAAACTTTTGATCAGAGTATTTTGAAAAGTTTCTGTTGTCATTATGATTTAAAAAGAATAAACACAGTTAATTGATAATAAATGGCTTCAGTCAAACACTAACCATGAGTGAAAGAAAATTTTTTGTGTTATCATTCATATTCTCTGAAAAATTGCCAAGAAATCATAAATTCTGCCAGGGTATGTAAACTTATGAGCACAAATGTAGATACAAGGTAATCACAGAGGTAAAAAGTGTATTAATATAACAGTGTTGGTTATGCAAAACTGGGGAATGGGTAATACAGGGATTATCTATCTTTTAAAACAATAAAAATTATGTTGTAGACTGTCCCTTTAAAGTAACCCTAAAAGCATATAGGGCCCGATTATCTAAAGTTCTGCACAGAGGTGAGATGATTTAAGAAGTCTCGTCGGTAAGGTGCGGCCCCTAAAAAAAATTAGAAACATACATTTTATCTTCAGACATGTTTATGTCACATTGTAGTATTCTTTATGTGTAACAGACACTCTTACCTAACAATATACATTTTTTTTATTTCATGTTTTTCAAACCTGTTAGTCTCCTTTTAACATTAAATTAATTCATCTCAGTGTTGTCATGTATGTTGCTCTGGGTTTAGTTCAAAGAACATAAAACTGATATTGTATTAAGAAAAGGAAGGAAGTAAAAATATAGATAAAGGGGAATCAGTGGATGTGATATACTTAGATTTTGCAAAGGCGTTTGATACAGTGCCACATGAGAGATTAATGCACAAAATTAAGGGAATGGGAATAGCTGAAAATGTTAGCTCATGGATAAATAACTGGAGAAAAGACAGGGAGCAACGAGTAGTAGTAAATGGATCATACTCAGATTGGACAAAAGTAATCAGTGGAGTCCCCCAGGGATCAGTACTGGACCCTGTTCTTTTTAATATTTTTATTAATGACTTGGAGCAAGGATTAAATAGCAATATCATTATTTTTGCAGATTATACAAAGTTGTGTAACATCATCATGTCAGTGCAGGATGAACTTGCTTTACTAGAGAATCATAACAATTAGAAGAGCAGGTAAATGGAAAATGAGATTTAATACTGGAAAATGTAAGGTTCTACATTATGGATGTAAAAATATGGCACAAGACTTAGCCAAACAGAGGAGGAAATGGATTTGGGAGTAGTAATAGATAACAAGCTAAAGATGGGTGCACAATGCAGGGCAGTGGCTTCTAAGACTAATAAGATACTAGCATGTATTAAAAGAGGCATTGATGAAAGGGAAGAAAGAATAATTCTGTCACTGTATAAATCCCTGGTAAGATCTCATCTTGAGTATCTGGTGCTATTATCATCCAATATGGTGGTGTGTGCAGGTGGTTATTTCAGTGTGTTTTACCCATGTGCAAAACCAATGTTTCATTCAAAATCTTTTGGGGTACTTATTAATACATCAAAAAGTTTTGTCAAGGGTTTATTAAGTCCATTTTTGCTGTTAAATTCAATAAGTGAACCCATTTAATGTATTGTTAAGATTTTATCATTTGGCTTGCAAACAGAAAACAGGACTGTTGCATGTTAAGTATAAGACTGTTTTTCGCAAAACAGATTATGAAAAAAGTGCTTCCAATAAACAATAAAAATGCCTGATTGTGATCCCATTGCCATCAAAAATGAATCATCTGCAGCCTTAAACAGTTGACATGCTAATAATTGTGAAATGATTTATCATCAACCCCAACATTAGCTAAATGTACCCCATGAGATAAAGAGTTTGTGCATGAAATAGTGCAATTAGAAAATGCTTTGGCACATTGGATCTTTTTATTATTTATCATTCATATTCCCTTAAACCCAGGAATTTGAATAACTTTATTTAACTGAATGTTGTAGTCTTCCAGTTCCATGTTTTGTATTTTTTATAATATGGAATAAGCAAATGATGTTATGGCTAATACAGTATAAATGGACAATTTTTATAAATGTTTTCCTTCTCACAGTTGCATATGAGATAAAGGGGAATGTATTATGTTGAGTAACATATCCCTTTAAATAAAAAAAGGACGTCTAGTTTGCTAACATTCTTTACAGTGCTGTTAAATGTATGTTCAAATGAATCCTTTATATAAAACAATACCATCTCCATGCAACACAATCACCACACAAGTTCAGTGTTACCAAAAATTGTATAACACCTAGCGCCTGTTGTGGGAAGACCCTTGGCTAAGATAAATTGACCCCTAGTGGTCAGTACAATTACAATATTACAAAGTGACTATCAAAGCGCCAACAAAAATGAGGCAGGGTCTATGACTCTAATATTAGATTAAAAATTAAATTTATTAAAATACATGTATAATCAATTGACATCAAATAACAAAAACAATATAAAAACAATATAAAAGCAATGTACCAAAGGTTAATGGTTTAACCCTGGTGGTTCTTTTTCAAGAACTATACTTGTTCCAAAGGTTAATGGCTTTAACCCTGGTAGTTCTTTTTCAAGACCTATACTTGTTATACGGATACCGTCTATTCGGTTGTGAGTAGCATTGATTCACAGATAATTTATAACAATTTGACAATTTTAAAATTTTTAGATTTTACAATTTTAAAATTTTGACAATTTTTCCCTCATGGATCCATGTTAACAGTCTAAAATATTGAGATTGTTCGTGGTTGACCAATTTGGTTTAATAGTGTCCTGAGTTTACAACTGATAGTGTTATTATTACTCGGATGTTTTCTTTATCAGATATTGCTCACATCAGAGGCTCAAAACAGTAGTTTGAACTCCCTAGTATCCTGGGACTTTTCCAGTGTATCTGCAATTGAGGTTCTCACTCAGATCTTATGCTATGCAAGTTGATTAGTGTAAATGTGCGTTTTCACGCTTGTATTGTTTTAGTGAAATACCACAATTACGTGATGAACTTTCACTTCAGGGTTGCAGATAATAAGAACTGAGTAGAGTGGGCCTGTTTGGTGCAAAATTGTTTGTTGATAGTGTCGGTACCTATCCGAGTAAATATTAATACACAATTTATGTGAATTTTACCTAGTGCATAAACCTTAGTGATAAAACAAATACCTTAAAATACCCTAAAATACAAATGCTGTGACGAATGTAAAAAGCATTGTGATGGTGCTTTAAACAAAATTCCAATTTAAATATGTGTTTCAACCATTAAACAAACAATAATAAACAATCAAAAATGAACAAATTAATAACGTAAAACTGGTGCTCCGGTCCTAACAAATATTCGTGTGTTACAGATATTCGGTTCACGGAATATTAAAACAACTTAACAGTGTCTATATAAATAGGTTTCTGTTTATATAAATAGGTTTCTGTTCGTGATGTAAGTGAAATGAAGTGAATGTTATAACGTCTAAACAACTCCTCTCGAAAATCTTCTAAAAAGTATATGTCCAAAGTATTTTCAGTGGATGATTAAATTCCCTGATGGATATATATTCCCAGGGCCAGTGGATGGACTATAATCCTATTCAGTGTGAGTGTCAGTCTTCAGTGTGTTTACGATCATTAGCAGATCTCTCCCTGCTGTAGTGGGCAATTCTGTGCAAAACGGTCCTTCTGTAAAAACAGAAATAACAATAGTGCAGACTGCCAAATGTGAATATAAAGATTGAAAATGCTCTTACCAGCCAACGCGTTTCGGTCGTTCCTCGACCTTTTTCAAGACTGGTTTATGTTCGTTAACTGAGATAGCTTTATACTACTTTTGCTGTGACCTTTTCGCGGTCCCGGAAGTGAAAGTTCTAGCTCGTCTATTCTATAATTTATTTTTCTCGTATTTAGCCGGTCTTTTTCTTTTCTACTTTATTCCATAGTTTTCCAGTTTGTATATTCTGAAACCGGTGTTTAGTTTACTAACATACATCTCGTATGTTCTAATTCAAATTTGCCGGTTTTTCGTTGTTCCTATTGGTCAGTGAGAATTCTTTTTCCTTTACTTGATTGGCTAGTCGTAGGGGTGTGAGACAGAAAATTTACCGATATTCCATCGTTACTATTGGTCAGATAAACAGTGTTGACTAATGTTAATGTTAGTTTCCTTTACATGATTGGCTAATCTTGGGGGTGTGAGACATAGAATTTGCCGATTTTCCATCGCTGCTATTGGTCAGATAAACAGTGTGAGGCATAGAATTTGCCGATTTTCCATGGTTGCTGTTTGTTAGATAAACAGTGTTTCCCTTATATAATTGGCTAATGTTAGGGGTGTGTGGTTTTTAATCGTGATACATCTCCCTTGTTAGCAGTGATTAATCTGTCACCCTCTTAGAAATGAGAATACTTCACTCTTTCTTTTTGTTTATATGGGGTGCCCTAACTTGTAGATATACCTATGTTTTTTCTTGTGTTTGTAAATGATTATTCGCAGAGCCTCTGCCAATAATCATTTACAAACACAAGAAAAAACATAGGTATATCTACAAGTTAGGGCACCCCATCTAAACAAAAAGAAAGAGTGAAGTATTCTCATTTCTAAGAGGGTGACAGATTAATCACTGCTAACAAGGGAGATGTATCACGATTAAAAACCACACACCCCTAACATTAGCCAATTATATAAGGGAAACACTGTTTATCTAACAAACAGCAACGATGGAAAATCGGCAAATTCTATGCCTCACACTGTTTATCTGACCAATAGCAGCGATGGAAAATCGGCAAATTCTATGTCTCACACCCCCAAGATTAGCCAATCATGTAAAGGAAACTAACATTAACATTAGCCAACACTGTTTATCTGACCAATAGTAACGATGGAATATCGGTAAATTTTCTGTCTCACACCCCTACGACTAGCCAATCAAGTAAAGGAAAAAGAATTCTCACTGACCAATAGGAACAACGAAAAACCGGCAAATTTGAATTAGAACATACGAGATGTATGTTAGTAAACTAAACACCGGTTTCAGAATATACAAACTGGAAAACTATGGAATAAAGTAGAAAAGAAAAAGACCGGCTAAATACGAGAAAAATAAATTATAGAATAGACGAGCTAGAACATTCACTTCCGGGACCGCGAAAAGGTCACAGCAAAAGTAGTATAAAGCTATCTCAGTTAACAAACATAAACCAGTCTTGAAAAAGGTCGAGGAACGACCGAAACGCGTTGGCTGGTAAGAGCATTTTCAATCTTTATATTCACATTTGGCAGTCTGCACTATTGTTATTTCTGTTTTTACAGAAGGACCGTTTTGCACAGAATTGCCCACTACAGCAGGGAGAGATCTGCTAATGATCGTAAACACACTGAAGACTGACACTCACACTGAATAGGATTATAGTCCATCCACTGGCCCTGGGAATATATATCCATCAGGGAATTTAATCATCCACTGAAAATACTTTGGACATATACTTTTTAGAAGATTTTCGAGAGGAGTTGTTTAGACGTTATAACATTCACTTCATTTCACTTACATCACGAACAGAAACCTATTTATATAAACAGAAACCTATTTATATAGACACTGTTAAGTTGTTTTAATATTCCGTGAACCGAATATCTGTAACACACGAATATTTGTTAGGACCGGAGCACCAGTTTTACGTTATTAATTTGTTCATTTTTGTTTATTATTGTTTGTTTAATGGTTGAAACACATATTTGAATTGGAATTTTGTTTAAAGCACCATCACAATGCTTTTTACATTCGTCACAGCATTTGTATTTTAGGGTATTTTAAGGTATTTGTTTTATCACTAAGGTTTATGCACTAGGTAAAATTCACATAAATTGTGTATTAATGTAATGTTAAAGATACTATGTTGTAGTATGAAAAAAATATAAATGAATCACAACTGCTGAGTTAATAGGATTTGTAGCAAGGTTTAAACTAGATAATAACATGGATTACTAAAAGAAGTAATGTCAGAATCCGAGTGTAAACTTTGCAATTTTGTTATATGGATAAATATCATTAGATATTTCTATAGCTGTATCGAGTAAATGATTACTGGAGGAACAACAGAAAAACCATGACTATAACCAAAGGAAAAATGAAACAGTGTTAACACAAAAAATAGCTACTATGAAAATATAAAGCTTTACCACAATATATCAGGAATATGGGCAAGTATGCGTAGCAGTTATTGCAAAAAAGATAATAGCATGAAAAATAAGTAAGAGGTTACAGACTGTACCTTGAGGGTAAACAAAGTATTTAGAAAGTTTAAGGTAAAATCTCACAGCTTGAATTGGGGAAGCGGTTGCAGCGCTGATGCCGAAGATGTTGGCGTGTGACGTCACAGCTCCACGATGCAGGGCGGAGGATTAGGCTGAATGAAGTAGCTGACAGTAACGGCTTGGGAAAAAATGTCAATCCGGTAACAAAAGATGTAGGCTGGTTTCAGCAAGAAAAGTTTGGTGAATCCGAAAAGATATAATTTAGGATGAAATCCAAAGAGGTAAATTAGTGCTCAGTTTGAATCACACTATGGTTAGTGGAAAACAATAACAAGCAAAGTGGAGAGGGGGGAGGAGGCTTAAATAGCATAGCAGGTAAATTGATCAGAGAATTAAAGGGATATTCTCAGTACAAGTAACTGGTTGTTATTAAACAATATGTAAACGTGACAGGATGCTCCCCTAAATGATCCACTCCGTGGATCAGGGATGAGGACGATCCGGATTCTGTTGATGGAATTGCGAGATGAGTCTGGGGGCAGATATATTAACAGCTGGCTCCCAAGAGTCATGTTCCGAAGTGTAGCCTTTCCATCTTATCAGATACTGTAAGTTACCCCTATACATTCTAGAGTCAAGTATGGATTTAACCTCATATTCAATGTTGGGATCAATGGAGATAGGAGGAATACTTTGGCGTGAAGTGGCATCACGTACAGAACGGTAGGGTTTTAGTAGGGAAACATGGAAGGTAGGGTGTATTTTCAGAGTGCTAGGTAATTGTAACCGAACTGCATTCTCATTTATGATTTTGATTATCTGAAAAGGTCCAATGAATAAAGGTGAAAGTTTCTTGCTAGGAGTATTAAGATGTAAGTTTTTGGTTGACAGCCAAACTAAATCTCCAAGGGAGTACCGTGGTGGAGCCATCCTTCTTAAGTCGTAATAAAATTTCTGTTTGGTTTTAGCTTGTTCAATAGCGGTCCTGACTTTTGCAAAATTAGAAGTGATGGAATTTGTTAAATCAGAGATATATGGTAGTGAACTGATTTGGGGTAGTAGTTGAAATGTTGGATGGAATCCATAGTTAATGAAGAATGGAGTCTGGTTGGTTGTGGAATGTACTGTGTTGTTGAAGGTAAATTCAGCATAGGGCAGATGTTGAGACCAAGAGTGTTGGTCGAAATGACAATAAGACCTTAGGAATTGTTCAATGCTTTGGTTAGACCTTTCAGTCTGACCATTAGTCTGAGGATGATAAGAGGTTGAAAGTCTTTTGTCAATATTGAAAATCTTGCAAAATTCAGTCCAGAGAGAACTAGTAAACTGGGAGCCACGGTCTGTTAAAATGCGTCGAGGGAGACCGTGAAGTCTGAAGACGTGTAGTAAGAGCAAATGTATAGTTTCGGCAGCGGTAGGTAGCTTGTGGTACGGTATAAGATGTATCATCTTACTGAATAAGTCCACCACGACAAGGATGGTAGTATTATTGGAGGATCTGGGGAGATCAACGACATAATCCAAGGCTATGTCGGCCCAAGGTCGTGATGGAGTAGGTAAAGGCATGAGTAACCCATAGGGCCTATGTTTTGATCTTTTAGTGGTAGCACAAACTGAACAGGTGTTAATGTACTTCATTATGTCGGTATTCATATCAGGCCACCAGTAACTCCTTTTAATAAGCTCTTGTGTCTTGTGGATTCCGGTATGTCCCGCAAATAAGGATTCATGAGCTGAATGTAATATCAAATCTCTGATAGAAGGGGGTACATATAACTTCTCATCAAAATAATAAAGGGAATCCTGTTTCATATGTAACTGTTGAAGAGGTTTAGTTTGATCTTTATGTTGTTCTTCTCTTAGGAATGGAATAGAATCAATGAGAAACAACAG
The DNA here is from genome assembly GCF_027579735.1 of Bombina bombina. NCBI lineage: Eukaryota > Metazoa > Chordata > Amphibia > Anura > Bombinatoridae > Bombina > Bombina bombina. The sequence goes on from NC_069500.1 coordinate 713,422,931, forward strand.
GTATTTATTCTCTGGGATTACAGATTCTTTTGGAAGGTAGAGATCGGAGGGAGTAGGCAGTCGTGAGAGAGTGTCTGCCTTCTTGTTCTTACTAGCCGGTCTGTAAGTGATAAGGAAATCAAATCTGGAGAAATACAGATTCCAACGAACATGTCGTGCAGTGAGGGTTTTCGTACTTTTGAGGTACTATAAATTCCTATGATCAGTATACACTATGGTTGGGTATGTCACACCTTCAAGGAGATGACGCCACTGTTCAAAAGCAACCTTGATAGCCAGTAACTCTTTGTCACCCACGGGGTAATGCAACTCAGGAGCCGTCAAACATCTTGAATAAAAAGCTACGGGATGTAGAGGTTTCTTTAGGTGTTCTCTTTGTGAAAGAACGGCTCCAATAGCATAATCGGAGGCATCGACCTCTAATACATATTGGAGTTGGTTGTTAGGGTAACGTAATATAGGTGCAGAGGTAAATTTTTGTTTTAGAAGATCAAAAGCCTTTTGGGATTCAGCAGTCCAGATGAACTTAGTATTTGATTTTGTGAGGTTGGTAAGTGGTTTGGCAATTGCTGCAAAATTATTTATAAATTTTCGGTAAAAATTTGCAAAGCCAAGGAAGCTTTGTACCTGTTTCTTATTACTTGGCTCTGGCCACTGTCTTATGGTGGTGATTTTTGAGTCATCCATCTGTATGCCAAATTCCGAAATCTGATAACCAAGAAAGGTGATCTGTTTTGTATGAAATATACATTTCTCGGCTTTAGCATATAAGGAATGTGAGCGTAAGCATGATAATACCTGTCTGACGTGTTTTATGTGATCTTCTAATGTTTTTGAATAGATCAAAATATCATCAAGATAGATTACAATATAGGTGTCAAGAATATCTTTGAAAATATCGTTAATAAAGTGTTGGAAGGTTGCCGGGGCGTTGCAGAGACCGAATGGCATGACGGTATATTCGTACAAGCCATAACGAGTACGGAATGCCGTCAGCCATTCGTCTCCAGCCCTCATACGAACGAGATTATATGCACCTCGAAGGTCAAGTTTAGTGAAGACCTTGGCACCTTCCAAACGCTCAATTAGCTCTGATATAAGGGGCAAAGGATACCGATTTTTAACAGTAACCTTGTTCAGCTGCCGGTAGTCCACTATGGGTCTTAAACTGCCATCTTTATTTTTTACAAAAAACATACCGGCCGCAGCGGGGGAAGTAGATGGTCTGATGAACCCCTTCTGTAGATTTTCTTCAATATATGATTTTAAGTGTTCCAGTTCAGGTTTGGACAACGGGAACACATGACCGCAAGGTATGACTGCACCTGGTAATAAATCAATAGGGCAGTCATAAATACGATGCGGCGGTAGATTTTGAGATTCTTTTTTACTGAAAACATCAATAAAGTCAGCATAAACATCAGGTATCTCTATATCAGTGGAGATTTGAGGTGGTTGTAAAAGCAGAGTAGGGTAGCAAGTGGATAAGCAGTAATCAGAATTAAGCTTTACAGTTAGATCTGACCATGAAATCAGAGGGTTATGTAATTTTAACCATTGTAGGCCTAAAATGAGAGGGAAGACGGGGGATGTAATGACATCAAAGGAAATGTACTCCCTATGGTGGTCTGGTGTGGATAGGAGCAATGGTATTGTTCCATACATTACCGGTCCAGAGGACAAAACCTCCCCATCAATACCCCTTAAAGGTACAGGAGCCTTTTTTTTTATAAGTGGAATTTTATTTTTTGTGGCAAAAGACACATCAATGTAAGAGGCAGAAGCACCAGAGTCAATTATCCCTGAAACGTTCACTCGAAGTTGATCCCACTGCAAGAGAAGGCATAGGTTACAGTAGCTTGCAGAGTGAGAAACAGCATTTAAGGAATAAAAAGGATGGGAGTTCTTACCCTTATTCTGTTTCTGGAGAATGGGACAGGCCTTGACAGTATGCTCTTCTGATGCACAGTACATGCATAAATTCTGGGAGCGCCTTCTTAACTTTTCTTGATTGCTTAATGGGCCTTTAAGAAACCCAATTTCCATAGGTTCAGTGGTGTTTTTAACATGAGAATGTGTGGGTAAAGAAGGGTTTTGTTTTTTATGTGTTGACTCATGATAACCTTTCTCGTTTTGTCTCTCCCTAAGCCTTCTGTCAATACTGATACTGAGATTAATTAGTTCCTCCAGAGTGTGAGGAATTTCAATGCGAGAAAGTTCGTCTTTAATAGATTCTGACAAACCCAGTCTAAACTGTTTTTTTAGAGACAAATTATTCCATTGGGTGTCAGTAGCTAGCCTCTTAAAATCTGCAATATAATCTTCTACATCTCTTCTTCTCTGTTTAAGAGAGCGCATTGCAGTTTCAGCGGTTAATTGTTTGTAAGGGTCGTCATAAAGCTGACCAAGGGTAGAAAAGAAGGAATCTAGAGAGTTAAGTATATCGTCGTTTGTTTCCAGGAAGGAATTAGCCCAGCTTCTGGGTTCTGCTCTTAAATAGGAAATGGTAGTCATCACCTTAACTCTGTCAGTGGGATATGTGTATGGTTTTAGTGCAAACAACAGAAGACAAGAGTTTTTAAAATCTCTAAATTGTTTTCTATCCCCTGAGAATACATCTGGGAGACTAACTTGTGGTTCCTGGAACCGGGTTCTACTATCTACAAAGTCTTTAATATAAGTTTTCAGTCCCTGGTTTTCTTGTTTGAGGGTATTGAGGCCATCAGTTAAGGCATCCACTTTTTGAGAGAGAGTTTGTATCTGATTAGACATCTCAGCTGGATCCATATTTTAGGGCTTGTTATTCTGTAATGTTAAAGATACTATGTTGTAGTATGAAAAAAATATAAATGAATCACAACTGCTGAGTTAATAGGATTTGTAGCAAGGTTTAAACTAGATAATAACATGGATTACTAAAAGAAGTAATGTCAGAATCCGAGTGTAAACTTTGCAATTTTGTTATATGGATAAATATCATTAGATATTTCTATAGCTGTATCGAGTAAATGATTACTGGAGGAACAACAGAAAAACCATGACTATAACCAAAGGAAAAATGAAACAGTGTTAACACAAAAAATAGCTACTATGAAAATATAAAGCTTTACCACAATATATCAGGAATATGGGCAAGTATGCGTAGCAGTTATTGCAAAAAAGATAATAGCATGAAAAATAAGTAAGAGGTTACAGACTGTACCTTGAGGGTAAACAAAGTATTTAGAAAGTTTAAGGTAAAATCTCACAGCTTGAATTGGGGAAGCGGTTGCAGCGCTGATGCCGAAGATGTTGGCGTGTGACGTCACAGCTCCACGATGCAGGGCAGAGGATTAGGCTGAATGAAGTAGCTGACAGTAACGGCTTGGGAAAAAATGTCAATCCGGTAACAAAAGATGTAGGCTGGTTTCAGCAAGAAAAGTTTGGTGAATCCGAAAAGATATAATTTAGGATGAAATCCAAAGAGGTAAATTAGTGCTCAGTTTGAATCACACTATGGTTAGTGGAAAACAATAACAAGCAAAGTGGAGAGGGGGGAGGAGGCTTAAATAGCATAGCAGGTAAATTGATCAGAGAATTAAAGGGATATTCTCAGTACAAGTAACTGGTTGTTATTAAACAATATGTAAACGTGACAATTAATATTTACTCGGATAGGTACCGACACTATCAACAAACAATTTTGCACCAAACAGGCCCACTCTACTCAGTTCTTATTATCTGCAACCCTGAAGTGAAAGTTCATCACGTAATTGTGGTATTTCACTAAAACAATACAAGCGTGAAAACGCACATTTACACTAATCAACTTGCATAGCATAAGATCTGAGTGAGAACCTCAATTGCAGATACACTGGAAAAGTCCCAGGATACTAGGGAGTTCAAACTACTGTTTTGAGCCTCTCATGTGAGCAATATCTGATAAAGAAAACATCCGAGTAATAATAACACTATCAGTTGTAAACTCAGGACACTATTAAACCAAATTGGTCAACCACGAACAATCTCAATATTTTAGACTGTTAACATGGATCCATGAGGGAAAAATTGTCAAAATTTTAAAATTGTAAAATCTAAAAATTTTAAAATTGTCAAATTGTTATAAATTATCTGTGAATCAATGCTACTCACAACCGAATAGACGGTATCCGTATAACAAGTATAGGTCTTGAAAAAGAACTACCAGGGTTAAAGCCATTAACCTTTGGAACAAGTATAGTTCTTGAAAAAGAACCACCAGGGTTAAACCATTAACCTTTGGTACATTGCTTTTATATTGTTTTTATATTGTTTTTGTTATTTGATGTCAATTGATTATACATGTATTTTAATAAATTTAATTTTTAATCTAATATTAGAGTCATAGACCCTGCCTCATTTTTGTTGGTGCTTTGATAGTCACAAGTTCAGTGCTACCACCATTTTAAGTATCACATCACACATTAAAATATTCACATTCTGTTCATGGAAATGACCAAATCAGATATCTGTCCATTCATGTTTTTAGTTAAAAATTCTATTGTAACATTACACAGTATAAAAATCTTATTTTTTTATACATTGATGCATTCATAAACTAACACCTACATTTGTAAACTTGTGGATCAGCTAAAAAAAGCAATACCTTTACTGTTGTTTTCTTCTCAAATTTAAATGCCTTTGTTTGTCCATTTTCTAGATAAACCTTCAGGACATTGGGCATAAAAAGAAGTGAATTCCCCTGTAACAAAAATATAATGTTATATAAATACTATACTTTAAAGGTTAAATATATATTCTAGCCAAGGTTTTTGCATGAAAATTCCTCAGGGAAGTAAATGTGTCATTACACAAAGATTACATCTGCTTTAGACACTGGGATAGCTTGATATCTGTTAGGCTGCTTTCTATAGCTTATTTCAGCAGAGAATGAATCTAAATGAATAGCATCTGACATGTATTGTTCTTTTCTTGACAGACAGAAATGTGGAAATAGATACTGTCATTTTGAGATTGTGGATCAAATTAAGCTTTGTTGATTTGGTAGCCCCACTATCAATGCTGATGTACATATTGACTGCAGCAAGAGTTTAATATAGGCACTCTGCCAATAGAAGCATCAGAAGATAGTGTGAACACATCTATACATAACAAAGAGCGTGGTTTATCATCACAAATCATGTGTTCCTATATCAGTTTCTGCTCAGAACTCTTCTAATGCTGCACACACAAAAAAAAAAACGAAAAAGCTTAGGAATCTAAGGCCCAGATTATGAGTTTTGCGTTAGAGGCTGTGAGGTGCTAACGAGCAGGTTTCCCTCACTGCTCACTTACCTACAGTGCTGGTATTACGAGTTTTCAGAAACCTGTCGTTAAAAGGCAAGAAGTGAGCGTTGAGCAAAATTTTGCTCATTACCGCACTCCAATACCAGCGCTGCTTAAGTCAGCGGTGAACTGGTGTAACGTGCTCGTGCACGATTTCCCCATAGGAATCAACGGGGAGAGCCGGCTGAAAAAAAGTCTAACACCTGCAAAAAAGCAGCGTAAAGCTCCTTAACGCAGCCCCATTGATTCCTATGGGGAAATACATTTTATGTCTACACCTAACACCCTAACATGAACCCCAAGTCTAAACACCCCTAATCTTACACTTATTAACCCCTAATCTGCCGACCCCAACATCGCCAACACCTAAATTATAATTATTAACCCCTAATCTGCCGCTCCGGACACCGCTGCCACCTACATTATACTTATGAACCCCTAATCTGCTGCCCCCAACATCGCCGAACCCTACATTATATTTATTAACCCCTACCCTGCCACCCCCAATGTCACTGCCACCTACCTACACTTATTAACCCCTAATCTGCCGCCCCCAAAGTCGCCGCCACTATATTAAAGTTATTAACCACTAAACCTAAGTCTAACCCTAAATCTAACATCCCCTAACTTAAATATAATTTAAATAAATCAAAATAAATATTCCTATCATTAACTAAATTATTCCTATTTAAAACGAAATACTTACCTGTAAAATAAACCCTAATATCTAGCTTAGGATTCATTTTTATTTTACAGGCAAGTTTGTATTTATTTTAACTAGGTAGAATAGTTATTAAATAGTTATTAACTATTTAATAACTACCTAGTTAAAATAAAGACAAATTTACTGTAAAATAAAACCAAACCTAAGTTACACTAACACCTAACACTACACTATTATTAAATAAATTAACTAAATTAAATACAATTACATAAATTAAATTAAATTAGCTAAAGTACAAAAAAAACAAAACACTAAATTACAAAAAATAATAAACAAATTACAGATATTTAAACTAATTACACCTAATCTAATAGCCCTATTAAAATATAAAAAGCCCCCCCAAAATAAAAAAAAAAACCTAGCCTAAACTAAACTACGAATAGCCCTTAAAAGGGCCTTTTGCGGGGCATTGCCCCAAAGTAATCAGCTCTTTTACCTGTAAAAAAAAATACAAACAACCCCCCAACAGTAAAACCCAACACCCACACAACCAACCCCCCAAATAAAATACTAGCTAAAAAAAACTAAGCTCCCCATTGCCCTGAAAAGGGCATTTGATGTGCATTGCCTTTAAAAGGGCAGTTACCTCTTTTGCAAGCCCAAGACCCTAATCTAAAAAATAAACCCACCCAATACACCCTTAAAAAACCTAACACTAACCCCCTGAAGATCGACTTACCGGGAGACGTCTTCATCCAAGCCAGGCGAAGTGGTCCTCCAGACGGGCAGAAGTCTTCATCCAAGCCGGGCAGAAGTGGTCCTCCAGACGGGCAGAAGTCTTCATCCAGACGGCATCTTCTATCTTCATCCATCCGGCGCGGAGAGGGTCCATCTTCAAGACATCCGACGCGGAGCATCCTCTTCATCCGACGACTAACACAGAATGAAGGTACCATTAAGTGACGTCATCCAAGATGGCGTCCCTTAGATTCCGATTGGCTGATAGAATTCTATCAGCCAATCGGAAATTAAGGTAGAAAAAATCCTATTGGCTGATGCAATCAGCCAATAGGATTGAAGTTCAATCCTATTGGCTGATCCAATCAGCCAATAGGATTGAGCTCGCATTCTATTGGCTGTTCCAATCAGCCAATAGAATGCAAGCTCAATCCTATTGGCTGATCCAATCAGCCAATAGGATTGAGCTTCAATCCTATTGGCTGATTGCATCAGCCAATAGGATTTTTTCTACCTTAATTTCCGATTGGCTGATAGAATTCTATCAGCCAATCGGAATCTAAGGGACGCCATCTTGGATGACATCACTTAAAGGTACCTTCATTCTGTGTTAGTCGTCGGATGAAGAGGATGCTCCGCGTCGGATGTCTTGAGGATGGACCCGCTCCGCGCCGGATGGATGAAGATAGAAGATGCCTTCTGGATGAAGACTTCTGCCCGTTTGGAGGACCACTTCTGCCCGGCTTGGATGAAGACTTCTGCCCGTCTGGAGGACCACTTCGCCCGGCTTGGATGAAGACGTCTCCCGGTAAGTCGATCTTCAGGGGGTTAGTGTTAGGTTTTTTTAAGGGTGTATTGGGTGGGTTTTATTTTTAGGTTAGGAACTTTGGGCGGCAAAAGAGCTAATTGCCCTTTTAAGGGCAATGCCCATCCAAATGCCCTTTTCAGGGCAATGGGGAGCTTAGGTTTTTTTAGATAGGTTTTTATTTGGGGGGTTGGTTGTGTGGGTGGTGGGTTTTACTGTTGTGGGGGTTGTTTGTATTTTTTTTACAGGTAAAAGAGCTGATTACTTTGGGGCAATGCCCCGCAAAAGGCCCTTTTAAGGGCTATTGGTAGTTTAGTTTAGGCTAGGGTTTTTTTTTATTTTGGGGGGGCTTTTTTATTTTAATAGGGCTATTACATTAGGTGTAATTAGTTTAATTTCTGTAATTTGTTTATTATTTTCTGTAATGTAGTGTTTGTTTTTTTGTACTTTAGCTAATTTAAATTAATTTAGGTAATTGTATGTAATTTATTTAATTTAGTTAATTTATATAATTATAGTGTAGTGTTAGGTGTTAGTGTAACTTAGGTTAGGTTTTATTTTACAGGTACTTTTGTATTTATTTTTGCTAAGAAGTTATTAAATAGTTAATAACTATTTAATAACTATTCTACCTAGTTAAAATAAATACAAACTTGCCTGTAAACTAAAAATAAATCCTAAACTAGCTACAATGTAACTATTAGTTATATTGTAGCTAGCTTAGGGTTTATTTTACAGGTAAGTATTTAGTTTTAAATAGGAATAATTTAGTTAATGATAGGAATTTTTAGTTAGATTTCTTTTAATTCTATTTAAGTTAGGGGGTGTTAGGGTTAGACAGATTTAGGGGTTAATAACTTTAATATAGTAGTGGCGGCGACGTTGGGGGCGGCAGATTAGGGGTTGATAAAAGTAGGTAGGTGGTGGCGATGTTAGGGACGGCAGATTAGGGGTTAATAATATTTAACTAATGTTTGCGAGGAGGGAGTGCCGCGGTTTAGGGGTTAATATATTTATTTTTTGTACTTTAGCTAATTTAATTTAATTTAGGTAATTGTATGTAATTTATTTAATTGTATTTAATTTAGTTAATTTATATAATTATAGTGTAGTTTTAGGTGTTAGTGTAACTTAGGTTAGGTTTTATTTTACAGGTACTTTTGTATTTATTTTTGCTAAGAAGTTATTAAATAGTTAATAACTATTTAATAACTATTCTACCTAGTTAAAATAAATACAAACTTGCCTGTAAACTAAAAATAAATCCTAAACTAGCTACAATGTAACTATTAGTTATATTGTAGCTAGCTAAGGGTTTATTTTACAGGTAAGTATTTAGTTTTAAATAGGAATAATTTAGTTAATGATAGGAATTTTTAGTTAGATTTCTTTTAATTCTATTTAAGTTAGGGGGTGTTAGGGTTAGACAGATTTAGGGGTTAATAACTTTAATATAGTAGTGGCGGCGACGTTGGGGGCGGCAGATTAGGGGTTAATAAAAGTAGGTAGGTGGTGGCGATGTTAGGGACGGCAGATTAGGGGTTAATAATATTTAACTAATGTTTGCGAGGCGGGAGTGCCGCGGTTTAGGGGTTAATATATTTATTATAGTGGCGGCGATGTCCGGTTCGGCAGATTAGGGGTTAAAAATTTTCTTTTAGTGTTTGTGATGTGGGAGGGCCTCGGTTTAGGGGTTAATAGGTAGTTTATGGGTGTTAGTGTACTTTTTAGCACTTTAGTTAAGAGTTTTATACTATGGCGTTGTAGTGTAAAACTCTTAACTACTGACTTTAAAATGCGGTACCAGTCTTGACAGGAGAGGGTGTACCGCTCACTTTTTGGCAGACTCGTAATACCGGCGCTATGCAAGTCCCATTGAAAAAAGAGGATACGCAATTTCCGTAAGTGGATTTGCGGTATTTCCAAGTCTGGCCATAAAAGTGGTACACCTGTACCTGCAAGACTCGTAATACCAGCGGGTGTTAAAAAGCAGCGTTAGGACCGGCCAACGCAGCTTTTTAAACCTAACGCAAAACTCATAATCTAGCCGTAAGTTGTTAACCTCTAGGTTGTCAGAGAAGTCTGCAAGTGCTTAGTATAACTAAAAAGAACTGTGCATTCTGAAGGAAAAAATTAATTTTAATTCTGTAGAATTCATAATTTCATTTTACATATGTATATTGTAGCCTGTGAGTATTTTACTGGCTAATAAAAAAGCAAAGCTTTGTTTTTTTTAACTTTTCTTTAAAGGGTCAAACTAAAATTCGCTTTCATGATTTCGATATAGCATATAATTCAAAACAACTTTACAATTTATTTCTAATCTTTAATGTGCGTCTAATGGGAGCTAGCTGAACAGAGGGGGATTCAAGGAAAAAAGGCATATAAATGCTGCCACCAATCACAAGCTAACTCCCAGAAGTATACTGATGCTCCTGAACCTACCAAGGTATGCTTTTCAACAAAGGATTACCAAGCGACCAAAGCAGATTAGATCATGTGAACATGTGAAGAGGCGGGGGCAGTTTGAACTTTGAGAGATGCAAAACCCTTATAACAAGAATATAATAATTCTGACATTTCACACTCATTGTGGCCTGCTCCATATTGATACCTTATAACAAGAATATAATAATTCTGAAATTTCACACTCATTCTGGCCTGCTCCATCTTGATACAAGAAATAAATCCTACAAGTAGTAAAAGTCAGGTTTATACCTGCATCATATTTAAGTTACTAAAGCTTTTTTTTTTTTACTTTGCAATAAAGCAAACCTCAAAGGCAAGTTTTAATATTGTTTCTGGTATATTCATGAACCAATGAACGAGGGATCTCTTTATATACTTCTTTATGTATAATGTATACAATGTATTTGTTCATTTCTTAAAGAGATTTGAAACCCATCATTTTTCTTTCATGATTCAGACAGAGCATACAACTTTAAGGTTTCCAATTTACTTATATTATCAAAATTGGTTTGTTATGTTAGTCTGTGTTGAAGAGCTATCTAGATGCTCTTGCTAATGTATAATATTTTTGCAAATATGCTGCCATATAGTGCTCGCTCCTAAGCTTATAAACCTGATTTTCAAAAAAGGATAACAAGAAAAAAAATTAAACTTTATAATAGAAGTAAATTGGAAAGTTGTTTGAAATTGTATACCCTATCTGAATCATAACAAAAAATAAAAAAATAGTGTTTTATGTCCCTTTAATTTTTATTTAAGGCGCGGCCAGAGGATAAATCCTACATAAGTTATAAGGGACTATGCAAACAGCGTGCTGAAATATCCTTTTTTTATTCTTTTTCCAGCTAATAGATTGGTGTTTTTACCCCAAATAAATCAATAAATGAACAACAAAAAAAAATGTTTACTAACCTGAGTGTGTCCATTTACTATAACTTCCTCTGCAAATCTTACTTTTACGGGGTTAATTCTCAGCCTGGCGCGCTTTTCAGCTGTGAGGAAGGAGGATTTGGGGCTCTATAAAAAAAGAATGAAATGAAATACACAGTAGTCTAGGTTTACAGTGAGTTACAGTCTGACAATGTTGTGTACAAGTTTCATAGTATAAATATATTTGTAAGTTTGTTATCAGACTAGAAAACAAGTGCAATTATTACAATATAAACTGATCACATGCAAGAAAAGAAACAATTAAAAAAAAAAAATCTTATGACTGCTGGGAGAGAGAAACAGAAACAGGGATTTTGGCTGCAGATACAAACCATAGGCCCAACCATACTACCCATATTTTCTAAAAAAAAGTGTAAGCTTAAAGGGACAGGGAAGCACAACATTTTCTTTCATGATTTGGAATGGATAGAACATAGAATTTCAAACAACTTTCCAATTTCCTTCTATTATCAAATTTGCTTCATTCTCTTGTTATCATTTGCTAAAGGAACAGCATTGTACTACTGGCAGCTAGATGAACACATCTAGTTAGCCAATCACAAGAGACAAATGTGTGCAAGAACCACAGTTAGAACCAGCTAGCTCTCACCTGTGTAGGATACGTGCATATTTTTTCAACAAGGGATACCAAGAGAATGAAGCACATTTGAAAATAGAAATGAATTCAAAAGTGTCTTATAATGACATGCTCTCCTCCAATGCCAATCAGGAAAGAGGCAATGGTTGACCAGATCTGCTATTAGCTATTTGGTCTCCTTCTGAGTCAAAATAAAAAAAAATCTGAATCATGCAAGTTTAATTTTGACTTTCCCATCCCCTTCAATTGTAGCATAGCCTTATGCTTGTACCAGGTATTATTAGACCAGTTAAGGACCATAGAAAGACCAGTGAAGTGCCATAGAAAGACCAGCGACGTACAGGGTACGTCACTGGTCTTTAAGGGGTTAAACACAAAATATTTTTCATGCTCATTTCTCTAACTATGGGTGCTGGTATTTTGGAACCTAGGTTACACTGCAGGTATCTGAAGGAGAGTTACTGCATATGTGCAAACACATCAGCACTGGCATGCAGTGAAAGCTAGATTTCAAAATGGCGGCACCCATGTCTAGAGGGAGGTGTGAAATAACCATAATACTTTGTTTATAAAGTGTATGTAGCGTTTAATGCCCCTTTAATATATTGTAACTATTCAATCATATCACCTCCCCCTCAAGCTACACATAAAGTATTTAGGTCTTTGAGTTTTTTTTGGTTTTTTACCATTTTAATAGCCTCCTTTCACAATATTCCAGTTTATTTATAACCTTTTGGAAATAAGGCATCCAGAACGGAACATTAACTGGTCTGTAAAGAGCCACAAAACCTGCTGCAAATATACAACTAAGCATTCTACTGGCCTTGCCTGCTGCAGTACTGTATTGTTTACCAAATTTCAAATCATCTGAAAGGTTAAAGGTAAAAATTGGTGCAAAACATAACATTTGAAGGATTGGAATAATGGTGTGAGATCTCAATGCAAAGTTGCCGATGCGCTATTGTGAAATTGTGATTTTCATGAGCATAGAAAAGTGAAATTACCTTAAATTTGAAAATCCTTTAAGTGAAGGTCAATTTTCATGTGAAAGTGCTAAGTTTTTTTTAAAAAAAACTATTAAAACCATGGGCACTTTCATTCATGAAAATTGACATTTCAGCCGTTTTTTAAAAATATACTTACCTTTTCTTCTTGAAGCCGCTCCTGTGCTTCACCAGCCAGTCGCAAGCCTCTCCATACGTCAGCAATGATGATTCCGGCATTCTCCAATCTCGGCTTCCCCCCCGGGGTAATCATTGCCTGAGGCAACGCCATGATTGGAGGAAGACGGTTTCGTCATTGCTGGGTAAGTAAACCAAGAAGAAGCAGGCTGGGCATCGTTTCAGAACGTCGATCCGGCATTTCAGAAGAACAAGGTAATTATTTTTAAAATATGGTGCTATGTCAATTTTCATGAATAAAAGTGCCCCTGTTTTTAAATAGTTTTTTTAAAAAACGGGCACTTTTACATGAAAATTGACCTTCACTTTAAATAAAGGTTCAAAGCCTTTTTTGTTTAAATGTCTAGTCCTTTTCTCAGAGCAAAGAGTTTAATGCGGGAGAAGAGGCAATTAAGAAGAAAAAAATGTAGCCATGGAAGTAACAAATACGATTACCACATCTGTTACCCTATTTTCTTTATATATTTTACTATTCTGTCAACATTTTGCAACCCCCCTCCAAAAAAAGGAATAATTTTATGTTGTAGAACCACCCTGACTTCTACTGGACTAAATGAAAAAATCTGAATTTACAATATAAATGTATGCGCACAGAGGGCTCGTTTCCATTAATACGTAATTCGGTTTGTGTGTGCTCGCAAACCACTGAATAAGCTGTTGGAAGCAATATCGTTCATCGTCGGCTTCCAACGGCTCTCTATAACTCAATTTCGTCAACTGGACTCCGGTTGCCGAAAACATTACCGTGTCCCATACAAAGTATCAGAAGCCGCTAATCTTTAAATTATACCCGGTTTCCAATGCCCGCGCAAACCGTTAATACACTGTAAAATAGGAAAAAGGTGCTTTATGAGACCTTTCTCCCATTAAAATCTAACCCGACACGCCAAAACCCCTCTATCCACCCCCCCACATCACAACTTATAATAGATGTATTAACCTCTAAACCGCCATGCCCCACAACGTAAACTAGATATTAAAACTATTAACCCCTAATCTGCCATGCCCCACAACGCAAACTAGCTATTAAAACTATTAACCCCTAATATGCCATGCCCCATAACGCAAACTAGCTATTAAAACTATTAACCCCTAATCCGCTATGCCCCACAACGCAAATAACTAATCGCTAATCCCCTAAATTAACCCCCATTACATTAAGTTAAAAAATCCTAAATTACAATTAAAATAAAAATCCTAACATTAATTTAAAAATTAAATATAAGATTAAATTACAATAATTAAATCTAAAATTACAAAAAATAAAAAGGCTAAAATTACAGAAAAAAATAAACCAAATTATCCAAAATAAAAAAAACAACCTAATCTCTATGAAAATAAAAAAAGCCCCCCCAAAATAAAAACACCACTAATCTAAACTAAACTACCAATAGCCCTTAAAAGGACCTTTTGTAAGGCATTGCCCTAGGTTAAACAGCTCTTTTACCTTAAAAAATACTAAGTCCCCCCTTTAACAGTAAGACCCCCCACCCACCAAACCCCCAAAATAAAAAAAAACTAACACTAAAAAAAACTACTGTATATTTGTATAGGCATTGACCTTAAAATGGCATTCAGCTCTTTTACGGCCCTTAAAAGTTTTCTAATCACTGTAGCATTTATTGAAATACCATATTTAGAAAAAGGAAAAAACTTACAGAGGTATTTCGAAGAACAGTCACTGTAAGAGAGTCTGCAGAATCCCTGTAACAGATAAATAAGACATTTGAACTCTTCACATAGATTGTGCTTAAAGGACCATTATAGTGTTAAAATGACAAGCTTTAATCTGTTAGAGCATGTCATTTTACCATTAGTGACACTGTAATGCTATGTGACTAACCCAAGCAAAGGTTTAAACACACAGTTAAAGTCCTGCCCTGGTCCTGAGCAAAATCTGCTGCAGATCATCAGCTCTAGTCATATAGCTAGGTCGTACGATTAGTGCTGCTGATTGGATCAGTTTCCGCTTTGGACAAGTAGTGCTCTGCAGGTCCAGAGCAGGACTTTAACTGTGTTTTTAAACCTTTGTGGGGTTAAACACATAGCATTACAGCAATGCTAGTGTTAAAATGACATGCTCTAACAGATTAGAGGATGTCATTTTAACACTATACTGGCCCTTTAATAAATGACAGACTGATATACTGAGAAAAACAATCCCTTAACCATATTTAATATACTGTAGTTTTTCTTCTGCACAAAAGAATCAATAATTATTATAGAGAGGGTACCTGACCAAGTCTGCTGCTTGCTCGATTGGAATGTTTTCCACATTTTCATTGTTTATCCTGAGTATCTGATCACCTGGGAAAAGCTTCCCTTCAGCTGGACTGCCTGAGAGTGAGAACAGGCACATTATTTATTAAAGAAAAAGGACGAGCATGCCATTTACAGCTACACAAAAACAACCTACATGTTTAGACCTTCCCTTTCTGACTACTACTATACCTGGGGAAGACAAATATAGTATTTAGTCATCCTATGTGCTGTTCTTGCCTTTGATTTCCTCTCCAATTATATAGCGCTATTTTTTTTGTATATGTACAAGACTGTGCAGAGGAGATGAGACTCAGCTGATGTAGTGGAGTGCAGCAGTGTCTGAATTCTGTTTTCCTGGTCGTTTTGAATAATGGCTGATCAAGGGGACTAGACACTACTGGGTTCCGGTTAGGGCACACTTTATGGCAGGATTAAAAATTATTATTCTTAAAGAAACAGTGAAGTGAATATAATATCATACATATGAAATAACTAATTTTAAACGTGAAATCAATTTTTTTCATGGAAAAATATTGTAAATGGGGCACTAAACTCTAAAAATGATAAGCAGAATTCCCACTACTTAATTGGTGTATAGATCTCACAAGTATAAAAACAAAAATGTAGAAATAGCTTGGATACAAGGAGCGCCTACAAGATAAGGCAACGGACAGGTACTAGTATAAAAATTAACATTTATTTAATAACACATAAACAATATAATATCATTGATCCATGTGACAAAAAACCTAATAGGTTATATTTAAGATGAATAAAAAAGAAATGACAATAAAGTTGTTGAATCTTAAAACCTTCTAAAATATATATATGTATCAAGTCCAGAGGATGTATTGATACCCTACTGTTGCAATTGTTTCTTTAATCCAATAAGTCTATGATTAGTCCAAATATGATTGTGTTCCTGATCCGATGACTAGGGCTGTAGAAAACGTTATATCCTTGATAGATAGTGAGTGCCTCACAAAAGAAAAATGGTGACAATTATTAAAAACGGTGTCTACAAAATATACAAAATCAATAAAAATTAGTGTAAAAATAAAAATAAAAGATAGTGACGTCAAAAAAGTGCAAAAAAAAAATCAAAAATGCTTGTAGAACATGCAATAAAAAACCAAAAAATAGTAAATTACAAAGTTTATAATGAAGTGTCAAAAATCAAATGTATAGTTAGCTCCAGTGATGAGTTTGAGTGGGTTATTCCCTCTTGTTTATAATCTTCTGAGTGGGAATTGAGAACTGAGGAAAATGCTGTAGAAAAAATCTGTTTTTATCCAAAGATTTTCCCTTAAAGTGCTTATGTGTTTATACCTGTTGATAAAAAGGATACAACATAGTGCAATAATGCTAAAATCTTGTATAAATAATCAGAGTGAAGCTTACCATAAATGTCAACGCGTTTCGGCCCTCTATTAGGCCTTTATCAAGACTTGGTAAGCTTCACTCTGATTATTTATACAAGATCTGTGTTTGCTGAATTATGCAGGGAAAATATGTCAGGGGCACAGTAGAGATCATGATAAAACATACACTTCACATGCAAAAAACACTGTAAAATTCAAATTAATATTACGAAATTCAGTGCCTTTTGTTTTCATTATAGTAAAATTAGCTTCCTGCCTTTGCTAATGGGATGAACAGGATCAGCATCCAATAAGTGTAGCTGAAATTTCGTCTCCAGGTCTGGCATTTTTGCTAAACATTTTCCACCTACAGATCTCGTGACAAGATTATGTCAAAATAGACAAAACACTTTTTTATTTTTTGTAAGATATTTTCTGGGGGCAGCCCCGTAAGGGTCCGTGCGGTTTTTCACTTCTGGACCAACAAAGTTTTTATCATCAGGGCTCAAGAGTAGCTTTGAAGAATGTTGCAAGCAAAAAGAGCAAAAACAATGGTATGGTAAGTAGTAACAGTTTAACGTCCCTTTAAATATTCCGCTGAATTTATAGATTTCAAAATAAACTGGACACGCTGTGCAGGTGTTTGTAGCAAAATCATATTTCAGGCATAATTAACAATGTCAAGTGAAAATGCACTTATGTCATGAAACCATAATCTCACTTGAGCTTATCAGGAAATTGTAATTATTCTATCTGTCTAATCACATGTTCCATTAATGGAACCACAAAGTGTGCCCAGGATCAACTGAGAATTGCATGTTTATTGTTAACAATTTCACAAGATGTGTGTTGTTCTTAGAAAAGGTAGCACTTTAAAATTAAATTAGACCATTAAATAATAATAATAATAATAATAATAATAATAATATTAATAATAGCATATTCAGAATAAAAAACAACAAAAAAAGAATAATAATAAAAGCAATATATTAAGATAAAAAATGACTTTCTTTTAAGAAAAATTCAACATTTAATTTAGCATAAAATGTTTATTTATACACAGTGATACATTTCCAATGCACTTGCACTATTTCGCCTGCTTTTTATGTCATTTAACATAAATATTAGTTTTTCCACATCCTGAGAACCCTAGTCCTTCCTAAGTGCTGTGCAGTCATTAGTTTATATGTGCAGGAGCTCATTTGGGCCAGATTACAAGTGATGTGCTATTTAATGCTCTCAAGCAAACATTTTACTTTCAACTTTACTTCTGGTCGTGTTTAAGCACAAGCGAAAGCCGACACACTATAACTTTGTGAGTTTGAATACCTCGACCACGCTAACTTTTTCTCTCCCCTATATTTCAATGGAGAGAGGAAACTAGAAAAAAATAACACATCGCTTGCAAGCTAACCTAACAGGAGATAAACCTACAGCACTAACCCTGAAGTAGTTTTGAATATTTTACATTCCAATGTTCTTTACATAGAAGAAATGTTCTATATATTCATGGAGATAAGCGCACTCTCAGGAACGAATAACCAGCTCAATAACTTGTTTGCTTGTTCTATGGCGATTTACCACCTTGGTGCAGCTTCTTTTTAGCCCAGTAATGCTTTTCACAGACCTATTATGGTCAGTACAGCACCGAAATACCAGGCAGTTTCTCTCTGAACAAAGAACACGGCAACCCCAGACAATCATTTCGTCTTTCATTGGGCCTTGTCAGTGAGGTGCAGCCATATTCATCTAAGCACAACTGGAGAGTAAGCAATGGCACTACATGCAGGCAATCTCCCCGTTATCTAAGTGTGAATATTAGTGTATACTGTAGTATTTATTATACATAGGGAGTGGTGCTTAGCAAGAATTTATTAGAACCAATAGTGGGAAAGAAGAATAGGCATAAGTAGTCAGCGCAGAGAGTACTGTTGTGCATGCTTGAGTGGGAATACTCTCTCTTCTTCTTTCCCACTAATGGTTCTATATTCATCAAAGCACACTGGGCAAGGAGTCCACGTCGTCTGGTTGCCCCTTTTTCCCTTAGTGAGACTTAATACACACAGAGAGAAGCGCACTCACAGGAACGAACAACCAGCTCAATACCATTGTTAGCCTGTTCTATGGTGATTTACTACCTGGATGCAGCTTATTTTTAGCCCAGTAATGCTTTTCACAGAGAATAATATATAATTTATTTTTTGTAAAATATATATCTATACCTATATATATATATATATATATATATATATAAACAGTATATATATATATATATATATACTGTATATATATATATATATATATATATATATATACAGTATATAATTTTGTAGAAAAAGATCAGCACTCACCAGCACCATCAACCACTCTGTGCACAGCTCTTAAATGTTTAAAAGCAAGATGTTTGAAGACCAGGATCCGGTGTTTATCCTACTGTATGTGATCATCAAAAACGAGCAAGCACCATGAGATTATATAAACACTTTTACTGTGTCATACAAAAAACCATAACGTTTCGGCCCCACACGGAGGCCTTGGTCACATGGAAATACCACACAACAAGTATGATTGATTAGTTGCTGATGGATAATAGTACGCAAAAAAGTGTGACAAATGGTTTATCACAAAAAAAAGTCTTTAGTTTGATATTCGCTTATATATTCATTCGAAATTTGTTTGTTAAAGTAAAAAGGGACGAATTATCAAGCTCCGAATGAAGCTTGATGCCCCTGTTTCCGCACGAGCGTTCAGGCTCGCCAGAAACAGCAGCTATGAAGCAACAGTCTTGAGACCGCTGCTCTATAACTGGTCAGCCTTCTCTGAGGCTGCGGACATCAATCCACCTGATCCTATACGATCAAACTGATTGACACCCCCTGCTAGCGACCGATTGGCCGCAAATCTGCAGGGGGCGGCATTGCACAGGCACGGTTTAGACATTAATGGCTGTGTATTGAGTTTTCTTTCATGAAAGTGGCAAGAGTCCATAAGCTAGTGACGTATGGGATATACATTCCTACCAGGAGGGGGCAAAGTTTACCAAACATCAAAATGCCTATAAATACACCCCTCACCACACTCATACCTTAGTTTTACAAACTTTGCCTACTATGGAGGTGGTGAAGTAAGTTGTGCTTGATTTCTTCTGTGATAGGCGCTTCAAAGCATTCTGAAGCCCAATTCCTCTCAGAGTACAGTGTTTGTCAGAGGGATGTGAAGGGAGTATTGCCTATTGATTTTATGGTTTCACCCATGGGAAATCTATTCAAAGGCTCTCTGTAATTGGTCGCAGGAATTCATCCCCTGCCTCCCTTTTCAGATCGACGTTATACTCCTATACCATTACCTCTGCTGATAGTTTTCAGTACTGGTTTGGCTATCTGCTATATGTGGATGGGTGTCTTCTGGTAAGTATGTATAATTTTTTAAGACACTCTCAGCTATGTTTGGCGCTTTATATTATATTGTAAAGTTTTAAATATATGTGTTTGCTTATATTTGCCATGAGTCAGGTCTATGTATATTTCCCTTTTTTTTGCAGACTATCAGTTTCAGTATGGAAATTATGTTTGGGAAGATTATTTAAATTTTTTCTTACCTGGGGTTCCAGTTCTTTCAATTTGACTTTGTTTTCCAAACTTTTCGTGGGCAAACTAGGCTCGCAAGGACGCAAAATGCTGTTTTTTATGGTGTCATTCTTGGCGCGAAAAATTTTTGCCACAAAGTTGCATCTATAGTGACGCAAGTCTCGTCATTTCCTGTGTCTTTGTTGACATTAGTTCTTTTGGCGCGACTTGTTATGACGCGAGTTGCATCATTTCCTGGTTTGGCGGCCTGGTTTGGCGGCAAAAAACGTTTCACTTCCATTTGCGTCATGCGTCATACTTGGCGCCAATATTTTTTTTATATATAACTCTTCTTCCTTTAATGCTTCTGGTTCTCTTTATATTTTTAAGAGCTATGATGCTTATTTCCCTGCATCTTACTTTAGCATAAGCATTTTTCCCATTCCTGAAACTGCTATATGAGGAAATTGGATATTTTGTTTAAATGTTGTTTTTTTCTTTTTACATTTTGCAAGATGTCTCAGTTTGATCCTGCCTCTGATGTTGCTGTAAAAACCATACTGCATGAACACAGTTCTACCAAAGCTAAGTGTGTCTGTTGTAAATTAGCTGATGTTATTTCTTCAGCTCAATTATGTGGCATTTGTCATGACAAGCTGTTGAATGCTGATAATGTTTCTATTAGTACAAATATATTGTCTGTTTTTCCTTCAACATCTAATGTACCTGTTTTTCCTGCAGATGTAAATAATTATATTGCTGCAGCTATAGAAAAGGCTATGTCCGCCTTCAAATAAACGTAAAAAGTCTTTTAAACTTCTCATAATTCTGATGACATTTGTATTGACCGACAACATACTGAAGTATCCTCTGCTGATGAGGATCTCTCTGGTTCAGAGGATCCTGAATCAGACTCTGAAATTGACAAATCTTCCTATCTGTTTAAGATTGATTATATTTGTTCTTTGTTGAAGGAAGTGTTGGTTACTTTGGGTATTGAAGAGTCTAGTCCTCTTGATAACAAAGCCAGTAAACATTTAAATTCTGTTTTTAAACCGCCAAAGGTTGCTCCTGAGGTTTTCCCTATTCCAGATGCTGTTTCTGATATGATTACTAAGGAATGGTCTAAACCTGGTTCTTCTTTTAACCCATCTTCTAGGTTTAAGAAGTCGTATCCTTTACCTGTGGCTAATTTAGAGTTTTGGGAAAAAGTCCCTAAAGTTGATGGGGCTATTTCCTCTCTTGCCAAACATACCACTATCCATATGAAAGATAGTACTTCTTTTAAGGATCCTTTAGACAGTAGGATTAAATCTTATCTCAGAAAAGCTTATTTACATTCTGGTTATATTCTTAGACCTGCCATTTCTATGGCTGATGTGGCTGCTGCTTCAACTTTTTGGTTGGACAGTTTAGTTCATCAGGTAGAAGATTCTGATTTGTCTAGCATTGTTCTACTGCTTCAACATGCTAATCATTTCATATTTGATGCTATATTTGACATTATTAAGATCAATGTTAAATCTATGGGGCCCATTTAACAAGCTCCGTAGGGAGCTTGTGGGCCTCGTGTTTCTGGCGAGTCTTCAGACTCGCCAAAAACACAAGTTATGGAGCTGCGGTCTAATGAAATACTATTTCTCCTCCTTGGAGTCTCAATTTGGTTTTAAGGATTTTGCAGGCTCCTCTTTTTGAGCCTATGCATTCTTTGGATATTAAACTACTTTCTTGGAAAGTGTTATTTATTTTGGCTATCTCTTCTGCTAGAAGAGTTTCTGAGTTGTCGGCTCTATCTTGTGAGTCTCCTTATCTAATTTTCCATCAAGATAAAGCTGTTTTACGGACGTCGTTTAAATTTTTGCCTAAAGTTGTGAATTCTAACAACATTAGTAGGGAAATTGTTGTTCCTTCCTTGTATCCTAATCCTAAGAATTCTCTTGAGAGATCTCTACATTCTTTGGATGTGGTAAGAGCTTTGAAATACTATGTTGAGGCTACTAAGGCTTTCAGAAAGGCTTCTAGTCTATTTGTTATTTCTGGTTCCAGGAAAGGTCAGAAAGCCTCTGCCATTTGCCATTTCTTTGGCATCTTTGATTCACAAAGCTTATTTGCAGACAGGGCAGTCTCCATCTCAGAGAATTACAGCTCATTCTACTAGATCAGGTGCCACTTCTTGGGCTTTCATGAATGAATTTTCAGTTGATCAGATTTTCAAAGCAGCAACTTGGTCTTCTTTGCATACATTTACTAAATTTTACCATTTTTATGTATTTGCTTCTTCAGAAGCAGTCTTTGGTAGAAAAGTTCTTCAGGCAGCTGTATCAATTTGATTCTTTTGTCTATGATTTAAGAAAACTTAATTATTATTTGGATTTAATTTTTCAGCGGAAAAAGCTGTTTTTATTTTATCCCTCTCTCTCTAGTGACACTGTGGATTCCACATCTTGGGTATTATATCCCATACGTCACTAGCTCATGGACTCTTGCCACTTACATGAAAGAAAACATAATTTATGTAAGAACTTGCCTGATAAATTAATTTCTTTCATACTGGCAAGAGTCCACGAGACACACCCTATTTTTTGGTGGTTATGATTTTTTTGTACAAAAGCACATTATTTTTTCCAGTTCCTCTTTTTGTATGCTTTTTTACTCATTTTTACACCTCACTACTTGGCTATACGTTAAACTAAGGTATGAGTGTGGTGGGAGGTGTATATATAGGCATTTTGAGGTTTGGGAAACGTTGCCCCCTCCTGGTAGGAATGTATATCCCATACGTCACTAGCTCATGGACTCTCACTATGAATTAAATGAATTTATCAGGTAATGTTATTTTGAGGGGACAGCAAATTTACACTGTTATACAGGCTCAACACTCACTACTTTACATTGTAGCAAAGTCTAATTTTTTCAGTGTCACATGAAAAGATATAATAAAATATTTTCAAAAATGTGAGGGGTGTACTCACTTTTGTGAGATACTGTTACTATATACATATATATTTACACATATTAACACATAAATATATATGTAAAGTGAGGGGGAAAATTATTTGATCCCCTGCTGATTTTGTACGTTTGCCCACTGACAAAGAAATTATCAGTCTATAAGTTTATTTGAACAGTGAGAGACAGAATAACAACAACAATTCCAAATTGATTTGCATTTTAATGAGTGAAATACTGTAAGTATTTGACCCCTTTGCAAAACATGACTCAGTACTTGGTGGCAAAACCCTTGTTGGCAATCACAGAAGTCAGATGTTTCTTTTAGTTGGCCACCAGGTTTCTCACGAGGGATTTTGCCCCACTCCTTTTTGCAGATCCAAGTCATTAAGGTTTCGAGGCTGACGTTTGGCAGCTCGAACCTTCAGCTCCCTCCTCAGATTTTCTATGGGATTAAGGTCTATAGACTGTCTAGACCACTCCAGAACCTTAATGTGCTTCTTCTTGAGCCACTCCTTTGCTGCCTTGGCCATGTGTTTTGGGTCATTGTCATGCTGGAATACCTATCCACGACCCATTTTCAATGCTCTGGCTGAGGGAAGGAGGTTCTCACCCAAGATTTTATGGTACATGGCCCTGTCCATCGTCCCTTTGATACAGTGAAGTTGTCCTGTACCCTTAGCAGAAAAACAAAGCATAATGTTTCCACCTCCATGTTTCACTGTGGGGATGGTGTTCTTGGGGTCAAAGGCAGCATTCCTCCTCCTCCTTGAGTTGTTGCCAAAGAGCTTGATTTTGGTCTCATCTGACCACAACACTTTTATCCAGTTCTCCTCTGAATCATTCAGCAAACTTCAGACGGGCCTGTACACATGCTTTCTTGAGCAGGGGGACCTTGCGGTGCTGCAAGATTTCAGTCGGTGTAGTGTGTTACCAATTGTTTTCTTGGTGACTATGGTCCCAGCTGCATTGAGATCATTGATAAGATCCTCCCTTGTAGTTCTGGGCTGATTCCTCACTGTTCTCATGATCATTGAAACTCCACAAGGTGAGATCTTGCATGGAGCCCCAGACCGGGGGAGATTGACAGTTATTTTGTGTTTCTTCCATTTGCGAATAATCGCACCAACTGTTGTCACCGTCTCACCAAGTTGCTTGGCGATGATCTTGTAGCCCATTCCAGCCTTGTGTAGGTCTACAATCTTGTCCCTGACATCGTTGGACAGCTCTTTGGTCTTGGCCATGGAGGAGAGTTTGGAATCTTATTGATTGATTGCTTCTTTGGACAGGTGTCTTTTATACAGGTAACAAGCTGAGATTAGGAGCTCGTTACCTGTATAAATAAAAGACACCTGGGAGCCAGAAATCTTGCTGATTTATAGGGGATCAAATACTTATTTCACTCATTAAAATTCGAATCAATTTATAACTTTTTTTTGACATGCGTTTTTTTTGGATTTTTGTTGTTGTTATTCTGTCTCTCACTGTTCAAATAAACCTACCATTAAAATTATAGACTGATCATTTCTTTGTCAGTGGGCAAACGTACAAAATCAGCAGGGGATCGAATATTTTTTTTCCTTACTGTGTATAAGCATATATTTACTGGGAACACACAGTTCTTATAGACCGCAATGTAAAGGCATTTTTTAGTGCCGTTTTGTTCTAACAACCCACACCCGCCAACTTTAGCCCCTCATAACTGCTCATTGCAGTTATTTTATTAAAAAATAAAGATGATACTATCTTTATTGTTTAATAAAGAACATTATAGTTTATTTTCAGGGCATTTGGTGACGATTTATAAAATTAACTAGAGATATGATCTCTGGTTAATTGTATAAGTGCTAATTGCTACCGCCAGCTTGCAGTAGCAATAACCAGTCACTTGTAATTTGCCTGTTTGCAGGTGCGGAATAAATTAGTGAACCACTTGTAATCTAGCCCAATATGTTTAAATAATGTGGAATTCCTGTAGTAGTTG
This sequence comes from Bombina bombina, assembly GCF_027579735.1. Taxonomy (NCBI): domain Eukaryota; kingdom Metazoa; phylum Chordata; class Amphibia; order Anura; family Bombinatoridae; genus Bombina; species Bombina bombina. Next base: position 713,447,742 of record NC_069500.1, read on the forward strand.
ATTTAGGTACATCAAGAAGACATATTACCTGCAGTGACAGCTGTAATGGTGAGGGGAGGATTGCGAGATATATCAAACCCATAATGGTGAAGAAGAATGTCTTTCTGTATGAACAATGTTAGTTTTTGGGGACCACCGCGCTGATTCCGTTCTGCACTTGACTCATCCCCTGTTGAGCTCTTGCCTCTGTATAGTTTAAAAACAGGACAAATATATCAGGAAATGCTCATAAAACACAGGAAGAGACATCCAATGTATTATTCAAACTTTATACAAACTGTATCTCAATATAGTATCAATTTAATATGCACGTCATTCCTCTTTTATGAAAATATGGAAAAGTCGCCAGCAGCTGTCACAGGATAAGCGCAAGACATTCCTTATAATTTTGTGTGTGATTTGTCTGGCAGTCTGTGACAGATTGCAGTTTATAGACTCATTTTCCAAAGAAACAAATGCCAAGAATAAAAAAAAAAAGATATGGATACAGGTATAAAGAATTTGATAAACAGCTTAAATAACATTAAAAATATGGATTATATACAATATATTCCTATCCTCCATTACACTAAACACTGAGCTTGTTATGATTTATGTGTGTGCATGTGTGTATGTATGAGTAGTGTATGTGTGTGCGTGTGTGCATATGTATTTGTAACTGTATATGTGTGTAGCTTGTGTGTGCAGTGTGTGCCTGTGTGTATTTGTGCGTATGTCTAAGAGTGCATTTGTATATGTGTGTGATTTAGAACAGTGTTTCTCAACCACAGTCCTCAAGGACCCCCAACAGGCCAGGTTTTCATTGTAGCTGAATTAGAGCACAGGTGAGATAATGAGCTGATGGGTGAGAGCAGGTTAGTAACTATGGTAACTGATCAGATGATAATTTCACCTGTGCTCTAGTTCAGCTCTAAAACAAAAAAAAGAAATGATGATTTGAAATTTGGCAACCAATGTAGTATTTCAAAAAGTAAGGCCAGTAGAATGCTTGATTGTATAGGTAGATGTAGTATATTAAGGGGATTAGTAAAGCTAATGCTGTAAGTATTTTTTACAAAAAGATCAATACCAGAACACGGGGTCATGATCTCAAGTTGAAGCATAGCAGTTTCAGTAGTAATTTATGGATGCACTTTTCACAGAAAGGGCTGTAAATTCATGGAATAAACTTCCATTAGATGTGGTAATGACAAACACTGTTGGGGACTTCAAGAATGCCTACAAAGTAACGGCTAGATTACGAGTTTTGCGCTATGAGCAGCTCGGTACTAACTTGCAAGTTATTTCCACCGCTCAACTCCCTATAGCGCTGCTATTACAGGTTTTCATAAACCCGGCGTTAGCAGGCAATATAGCAGCGTTGAGCAAAATTGAGCTCCATACCGCACTCAAATACCAACACTGCTTTGAGCTAGTTTTACGTGCTTGTGCATGATTTCCCCATAGACATCAATGGGGAGAGCAGGCTAAAAAAAAGCCTAACACCTGCAATAAAGGAGCGTAAAGCTCTGTAATGCAGCCCCATTGATACCTATGGGGAAAGAAAAGTTAACATATACCCTGAGTCTAAACACCCCTAATATGCTGCCCCTGACATCGCCGACACCTACATTACACTTATTAGCCCCTAATTTGCCGCCCCCAACATCGCCGTCACCTACATTATACTTATTAACCCCTAATCTGTCGCCCCCAATGTCGCCGCCACCTACCTACATTTATTAACCCCTAATCCGCCCCCAACATCGCTGCCACTATACTAACGTTATTGACCCCTAACCGTAAGTCTAACCCTAACGTAACCCTAACCCTAACACTCACTAACTTTAACATAATTAAAATAAATCTAAAAAAAAATTACAATTAATACCTAAATAATTCCTATTTAAAACTAAATACTTACCTGTAAAATAAACCCTAAGCTAGCTACAATATAACTAATAGTTACATTGTATCTAGCTTATGTTTTATTTCACAGGCAAGTTAGTATTTATTTTAACTAGGTAGATTAGTTACTAAATAGTTATTAACTATTTACTAACTACCTAGCTAAAATAAATACAAATTTACCTGTAAAATAAAACCTAACCTGCCTTACACTAACACCTAACACTACAATTAAATAAATTACATTAATTAAATACAATTAACTAAATTACAAAAAAACAAACACTAAATTACACAAAATAAAAAAGAAATTATCAAATATTTAAACTAATTACACCTAATCTAATAGCCCTATCAAAATAAAAAAGCCCCCCAAAATAAAAAAAAACCCTAGCCTAAACTAAACTGCCAATAGCCCTTAAAAGGGCCTTTTGTTGGACATTGCCCAAAAGAAACTAATTACACCTAATCTAATAGCCCTATCAAAATTAAAAAGCCCCCCAAAAATAAACCCCCCCATCCTAAACTAAACTGCCAATAGCCCTTAAAAGGGCCTTTTGTGGGGCATTGCCCAAAATAAATCAGCTCTTTTACCTGTAAAAAAAAATACAAACAACCCCCCAACAGTAAAACCCACCACTCACACAACCAAACCACCCAAATAAAATCCTATCTAAAAAATCTAAGCTCCCCATTGCCCTGAAAAGGGCATTTGGATGGGCATTGCCCTTAAAAGGGCATTTAGCTCTTTTTCAGCCCAAACCCTAATCTAAAAATAAAACCCACCCAATAAACCATTAAAAAACCTAAAACTAACCCCCGAAGATCCACTTACAGTTTTTGAAGATCGGACATACATCGTCAATGAAGCCGGGAGAAGTCTTCATCCAAGCGACAAGAAGTCCTCAACGAAGCCTGGAGAAGTCTTCATCAAAGCGGAATGAAGTGGTCATCCAGGCGGGCAGAAGTCTTCAAAACTTTGAAGAGGATGGCAGCAAATAGTGGAAAACAGGCTTTATTAGCACACAAATATAACAGCAACGATTCGGGAACACCTTCCCTTAATCATGCAGAAGTCTTCATCCAGACGGCATCTTCTATCTTCATCCTTCGGACGCGGAGTGGCTCCATCTTCAAGACATCCGGCGTGGAGCATCCTCTTCTTTCGATGGTCGCTGAAGAATGAAGGTTCCTTTAAATGATGTCATCCAAGATGGCGTCCCTTGAATTCCGATTGGCTGATAGAATTCTATCAGCCAATTGGAATTAAAGGTGACAAAATCCTATTGGCTGATGCAATAAGCCAATAGGATTGAGCTTCAATCCTATTGGCTGATCTAATCAGCCAATAGGATTGAGCTCACATTCTATTGGATGATTGGATCAGCCAATAGGATTGAAGCTCATGCCTATTGGGTGTTTGCATCAGCCAATAGGATTTTTTCACCTTTAATTCCGATTGGCTGATAGAATTCTATCAGCCAATCGGAATCCAAGGGACGCCATCTTGGATGACGTAATTTAAAGGAAACTTCATTCTTCAGCGACCATCGAAAGAAGAGGATGCTCCGCGGCGGATATCTTGAAGATGGAGCTGCTCCTCGTCCGAAGGATGAAGATAGAAGATGCCGTCTGGATGAAGACTTCTGCCTGCCTGGATGACCACTTCTTGCTGCTTGGATGAAGACTTCTCCGGGCTTAGTTGAGGACTTCTTGCCGCTTGGATGAAGACTTCTCCCGGCTTCGTTGAGGATGGATGTCCGGTCTTCAAAAAGTGTAAGTGGATCTTCGGAGGTTAGTGTTAGGTTTTTTTAAGGGTTTATTGGGTGGGTTTTGTTTTTAGATTAGGGTTTGGGCTGAAAAAGAGCTAAATGCCCTTTTAAGGGCAATGCCCATCCAAATGCCCTTTTCAGGGCAATGGGGAGCTTAAGATTTTTAGATAGAATTTTTATTTGGGGGATTTGGTTGTGTGGGTGGTGGGTTTAACTGTTGGGGGGTTGTTTGTATTTTTTATTTACAGGTAAAAGAGCTGATTTATTTGGGGCAATGCCCCACAAAAGGCCATTTTAAGGGCTATTGGCAGTTTAGTTTAGGCTAGGGGGGGTTTTATTTTGGGGGGGCTTTTTTATTTTGATAGGGCTATTAGATTAGGTGTAATTAGTTTAAATATTTGATAATTTATTTTTTATTTTGTGCAATTTAGTGTTTGTTTTTTTTGTAATTTAGTTAATTGTATTTAATTAATGTAATGTATTTAATTGTAGTGTAAGGTTAGGTGCTAGTGTAAGACAGGTTTGGTTTTATTTTACAGGTAAATTTGTATTTATTTTAGTTAGATAGTCAGTAAATAGTTAATAACTATTTAGTAACTAGTCTACCTAGTTAAAATAAATACAAACTTACCTGTAAAATAAAAATAAAACCTAAGATAGCTCCAGTGTAACTATTAGTTATATTGTAGCTATCTTAGGGTTTATTTTATAGGTAAGCATTTAGTTTTATATAGGAATTATTTAGTTAATGATAGTAATTTTTATTTAGATTTATTTTAATTATATTAAAGTTAGTGGGTGTTGGGTTAGACTTAGCATTAGGTTTGGGTTTATAACTTTAGTATAGCTGTGGCGATTTTGGGGGCAGCAGATTAGGGGTTAATAACAGTAATGTAGGTTGCGGCGATGTTAGGGACAGCAGATTAGGGGTTAATAATATTTAACTAGTGTTTGCAATGCGGGAGTACAGCGGTTTAGGAGTTAATATGTTTATTATAGTGGTGGCGATGTCCGGAGCGGCAGATTAGGGGTTAATAATTTTATTTTAGTGTTTGCAATGCAGGAGGGCCTCAGTTTTGGGGTTAATAGGTAGTTTATGGGTGTTAGTGTACTTTTTAGCACTTTATGAGTTTTATGTTACGGATTTGTAACATAAAAGTCATAACTACTGACTTTCAGTTTACGGTATGGACCTTGGAGTTAGGCTGTACCGCTCACTTTTTTGCCAGACAGACAAACTCGTAATACCGGCGCTATGGAAGTCCCATTGAAAAAGGACTTTTTGAAAGCTGCGGTGGTTACGTTGCGTTACGGCCAAAAAAGTGTGCGGTACAGATATACCTGCAAAACTCGTAATACCAGCGGTAGTGAAAAAGCAGCATTATGAGGCTTTTTCACCCATAACGCAAAACTGATAATCTAGCCGTAAGTTAGCAAATTTATAGGGACTTTGGGTAGACTTGTTGATTATTATTTGCTGTCAAAATTTGTGTGTTCTATGTTTACGTTTTTACAGACCTTCAAAGCAGCCAAACATATGTGACTGCTTGAAAGTAAGATATGGTGAATAACTGATAAAATATTAATTATGACCAATAATGTAAATTTGTAATAGGTCCAATTAACAGTTGTGTGTATATATATATATATATATATATATATATATATACTGTATATTGCCAATTTTATAATTAAGAATTATGAAATGTCCAAAAAAATTAATTATAATCATAAATGTATATTTTGACTATTGTATATACTGCAGTGTTCTCTTAAGGATCTTTTTAGCAAGTGCACCACCCGGCTGATTTTACCGACCATATTAAGCTAAAAGTAGCCAGTAATAAAAATGTTCAATTTATATTGCACAAATAATTATTAAATACATTTTTATTGCACAAATTATCATTAAATACTTTTATGTTAAAGGGACACAAAACACCATTTTTCTTTTTCTTTCATGATTCTGATAGCGCATGCAATTTTAAGCAACTTTCTAATTTACTCCTATTATCAATTTTTCTTTGTTCTCTTGCTATCTTTATTTAAAAAGCAGGAATTCAATGCATAGGAGCCGGGCCATTTTTGGTTGAGAACCTGGGTTATGCTTGCTTATTGGTTGGCTAAATATGAGCCACCAATAAGCAAGCACTACCCATGGTGCTGAACCTAAAATGGTCTGGCTGCTAAGATTTACATTCCTGTTTTTTAAATAAAGATAGCAAGAGAACGAAGAAAAATTGATAATAGGAGTAAATTAGAAAGTTGCTTAACATTTCATGCTCTATCTGAATCCCGAAAGATAAAAATGTGGGTTTAGTATCCCTTTAAAATGATATAATATTAGAAAGTATTACACTGCCGCCCCCCAGCTACTTCAAAATGCCACCTGGCTGGCAAAATTTTCTGCAAGTATTTGCACACAAGTGAAGAGAGATACGATGATACAGTGTTACCTTTGTTACAGTCAAAATTTAAAATTTTAAGAGAATGCCGTTTCAGCAGAGGATATTTGTAAATATTAGGGTCTATCGGAAGTATTCATTAACTGCAGAATGGGTGGACAGTATCTTGTAAGTCCAGAATGGATGGAGGGACAAGATGAGTGGATGGAGGGACAAGATGAGTGGATGGAGGGACAAGATGAGTGGATGGAGGGACAAGATGAGTGGATGGAGGGACAAGATGAGTGGATGGAGGGACATGATGAGTCAAGGTGGGACATGATGAGTGACTGGACTAGAATCTTGGATATGCTTTGTGTGATGTGAGAACTAACAAAAAACAACCTACAAGTGTGCATTTTAGCACCAAAGTAGATAGTGGTAAAGGGGCAGAAGATGTGCCAAAAAAAAGAAAAGAAAGATGGTTAGAAAGACAAGAAGTGAACAAAGTGAGGGTGTGTCACATGCAGCAAAGAATAGGAGGGTATTGAGCAGAAGAAGGGGGTCAGCGGTATCAAAGGCTGCACATAGATTACGAAGGATTAGCAAGGAGAAATAACCTTTCTATTTGGCTCAGTGAGTAGGATTAAGAAGAGAATCCATACCTTACAACATTTTCTGGAGGTGAAGAGAACTTGTAGGAGGTGGTCTACCAGTGTTTGGTGGGCGGAGTGGCATCAGGAGTGCAGGACAGTGGGTGTGTCATGGGAAGTCAGAAGTGTCATGGGAGGTGGTGGGCAGAGTCTGGCCATGGCATGTGCAGAATCTCCTTGGAAACTGGGACATATGCCCTGATGGAGAAAGCTGCAGAAAGAACAGCGGACACACCTTCCTACTAGTGACAATCCTACTGTATCCGGGACATTTAGGAGCTTTGCTAAGTCTGTTATTTACAGAATATCTTAAATGAACATAAGGAGACATACATTTGCACAAGACAAGCTTATTTTTCCTGAGCATAAGGAATAGTATATAAGCTTAGTATTATACTTTATTTAAAAAAATTCTCTTTTTAAGAGGAACTAACTTTAGTGTGCTTACAAACCTACAGAACCGTGTGTGTCTGTATCCTCCATCAAATGTGAAAATGAAACCTTAGAGTTACTGATAAAAGGAATCTTCTTTACATGCCTAATGTTGGAATAAGCCCCACATTTAGTTTGAATGTCATGTCCCTTTAAGCTAGATATTAGCACCAGATTTGCTTAAAATCTAAATAAAGTATTCAAGTAATTCAATTCATGTCCCTTTCATTCATAAAATGGTATATTCTTAGTAACCAGAACACAAATATCCTATCACCAATATGCATGCAATTCTTTACAAGTATCATCTGAAGTACTAAATAAAAGTTGGGAACAGTGGATTAGCGCTCTGCTAGAGAGCAAAACTGACTGGAGTATTAGGATAATATAAAGCTAATTAGCCTGTTATAATTGGGAAGGGTAGTGCACAATAGGGATTTATAAAGCACCTAGGTAAAAAGCACAGTTATATTTAGATATAAAATACAAATTTATTTAAGGATAAAATATCCACATAATCAACAAGTAAAGTGCCGGCACTGTTGAAATATAAAAAATATATATATATAAAAAAGCATATAATATGCATAGATATTCAACACATAAGTATTAAAATCATATAGATGTGTTTGGGATGTATGTGAATCCCCAATGTAAAAATAAGCAGCTTCAAAAATAAAAGTCTCAGATATGGCTGTTTGTGGCAGCAGTACCTTAGCAATCGTTAGTAACGATGTGTAGTCTGTTGAGAGATCGCTGTGATATGTACAGTTAAGATGTTTCTTAGGATATATTGTATCCGATTGTATCCGTAGCTTTTAATGCAGTAGGAGAAATATCAGGGTATAAATGGCGCCAGAAGAAAAAAAGTTAGGTCCGCCCCAACAGAGAACCAGGCGGGAGCCATGGACTCTCCTCGTAACAATGGAAATGAAATTATCAGGTAAGCATAATTTATGTTTTCCATCTAATACGAGGAGAGTCTACGGCTTCATTCATTACTTTTGGGAAAACAAATACCCAAGCTCTAAAGGACACTGAATGAAGAACGGTCGGGTAAAAAGGAGGCGGACCATATTCTGAGGGCACCACAGCCTGCAAAACCTTTCTCCCAAAAGCAGCTTCACCTGAAGCAAAAACGTCAAATTTGTAAAACTTTGAAAAAGTATGTAAGGAGGACCAGGTAGCTGCATTAGAAATCTGCTCTATAGAGGCCTCATTCTTAAAGGCCCAAGAAGAAGCCACAGCTCTAGTTGAGTGAGCCGTAATCCTCTGAGGAGGCTTATGTCCTGCTGTCTCATAATCCAAGCGAATTATGCTCCTCAGTCACAAGGAGAGGGAAGTGGAAGAAGCCTTCTGCCCCTTGCGCTTCCCCGAATAGACAGCAAACAAAGCTGAAGTTTGTCTGAAATCCTTCGTAGCCTGAAGATAGAATTTCAAAGCTCGAACCACATCCAAGTTATGAAGTAACCATTCTTTCGAAGAAGAGGGTTTAGGACACAAGGAAGGAACAACAATTTCCAGATTAATGTTGCGTTCAGACCCAACCTTATGGAGAAATCCCAGTCCAGTGCGAAGGACAGCCTTATGTCCATGGAAAACTAGGTAAGGAGGCTCACATTGCAAGGCCGCTAATTCAGACACTCTGCACACTGAGGCAATGCCAGTAGAAAAAGAACCTTCCAAGACAGAGTCTTAATGTCAAGAGGATGCATAGGCTTGAATGGAGCCACCTGCAAAACCTTTAGAACCAGATTCAAGCACCAAGGAGAAGCAGAATGTCTAAACACAGGCCTGACCCTGGACAGAGCCTGAACAAAAGACTGTATATCAGGGAGCTCAGCAAGCTTCTTGTGTAGCAACACAGATAGAGCTGAAATCTGTTCCCTTAAGGAACTAGCGGCATGTCCCTTCTCCAAACCATCCTGGAGGAAGGAAATAATCCTGGATACCCTAACCTTGTGCCAGGAATATCCACGAATTTCACACCAGAGAAAGTAGGTCCTGAAGTGATCTTTGTGTATTGGCACATGAAGGTAAGCGTCCTTCAAGTCTATCGTGGTCACAAACTGACCCTGTTAAACTAGGGGCAGTATAAACCTTATCATCTCCTTTTTGAACAATAGAACCAACAGAAACTTGCTCAAGCACTTTAGGTCTAGAATCGGGCGAAATGTGCCCTCCTTCTTTGGTACCACAAAAAGGTTTGAATAGTATCCTAGACCCCTTTCTGCTAGAGGTACCGGTACAATTACTCCTAGAGAGGAGAGATCGCTCACACACTCTAGAAAGGCATCCTGTATCTCTGGTTTTGATGATAGATTTGACAAGAGGAATCTGCCCCTGGGAGGATGAGTTTTGAAACCTATCCTGTCACCCTGGGCAACAACTTCCAGAACCCAAGGATCCTGGACATCTTTAAACCAAGCCTCCATGAAAAGAGATAGTCTGCCCCCTATGAGATCCAGAGACAGATAGGGGGCCGCCCCTTCATGATGATTTTGTCTAGGCTGGCTTCTTGCTCTGCTTGGCTTTATTCCAAGTCTGAGAAGGTTTCCAAGATCCCATGGACTGCTCGGGTTTCACAGCAGGCTGCTGTCATTGGAACTTGTCCGAACAAAAGGGACGAAAAGTAGGACCCTTAGGTTTTATCTTCTTATCCTGCGGTATGGCCCCTCCCGCAGGAGGATTAGAAGTGCACTGGGGAGCTGCATGTGTAATCGGAGATGAATGTAGGGAACGCACCTCGCGGGACGGAGACCCCTCAGAGGTGGACAGCTCAGTGGTACTAAACATCTTATTTCTTTTAGAGATCACTATTTTATCGAGGCATGTGGAACATATTTGAGCAGGTGGATATACCAGAGCCTTCTCACAATAAACACAGGCATTAGATTTAGGTAAAGAGGGAGTACCGTCTAACATATCAGAGTCCTTCATAGCTTGCACCTTTAATTAGACTATAGCAAAAAATAAATGGCACCTTTATACTCCCAATGACCGGGGCACTCACCACTTCCTATGACCCAGGCCCACAGAGAAACCACTTTCGTCTCCTGCAACCGACGGTCATGAAAAGGAAGAGAATGAGACCATACCTGGTCACATGGAGTGCCATGCAGGACCGCCCCTGCAGCCAAGAACAAGCACGCCAAACTAAACAGGCTGCGCAGTAATCAAAATGAAGAAGAACCTGACTGTTCACACATTGCCAGAGCCATATCTCACACATGTCGCAGCAAAAATCACAATAAAGCAATCATGTATACATCCCCCCCTGTTCAATAATCACCTTCCGGAGATATTAACCCTTGATTCTATACAGATAAAAGGAGTCACACTGTGACCCTGTCTTCTTGCGTTATCATTACATATATAAAAAATTAAACAATCTTACCAGAATCAACACCGTGGTACAGGAACACGGCCTCTCAAGTTTAGCAGTGTGTAGCATCACTCCTGACATAGACTTGAGTGAAGAAAGCAAGCAGTGAAACTCATCAACACTGATTGCTTAAGGAGCTGTTAATATGAGTCTGGATTGATTCGCTGAAAGACTCTCCCTGCATCTTTAGACCATAACATTCGTCAATGCTCTCACTGAGAGGCTGACAAGACTACTTAAAACTCCAGTCCCATTCTGAAGAGTACTACCCTCCATAAGAGACTACTCCGAAATCTTCCAACACTTCTTTGCCATCCTCCTGTGACGAAAGGCAAAGAATGACTGGGGGATGAGGGGAGTGGGGGAGGTATTTAAGCCTTTGGCTGGGGTGTCTTTGCCTCCTCCTGGTGGCCAGGTTCTGTATTTCCCACAAGTAATGAATGAAGCTGTGGACTCTCCTCGTATTAGATGGAAATAATCTCAGTAACCTCAGTAAATTAACTAATTCATTACACCAGCAACATTAGCCAAAACTGACACCCATCCATTTATTACTACTAGTGTTATCAGTGTGATCAAACTATCACAGCCAGGATAGCTAGTACATGATTCAGTCCCATCAACCATGATCTAAGCAAAAAAGGAGGCAACTCAAAAGGGTGGTAATATAGATAATGATCGTCTAGCAATCACATGAGGCATTAAACTCCAAACTAAATTTCCCATAAAGGTCAAGATTATAAAATGTGAAAAACTGGCTGGGCATGAAGCATTACTATAAGCCCAGCCTCTTGCAATCAGTATCGCTCAATTTGGTATTTCAAGTCAAACATTTAAAAAAGTGTATAAAGTCTTGTTTTGTGTGCAAGGTAAAATGAACACATCCTACACTTATCATGGTCAGCTGTAATGATGCCATGCATGGGACAATCAATTTGTATTGTCACTTTTACAAAGCTAGTCTAAACTGTTATTGCAAATGGTAACAATCCACACAAGCACTAACACCACGGAAATAAACCCTAAACTATCCTACGGCTAGGGAGTTTTTCATCGGAGTTAATAGGAAGTAAGTTTTTTTTTGCGATATTGGTTGTGGTGGTTTAGAGGTTGACAGTGGTTAAAGTTTGTTGTGGGGGAATTTAGGGGTTAATAGCAGTTAAGATTTTTAATTTTTGTTTGCGATTAGGTTAAGCCTCAGTACCAGCCCTAAGTGGGAGGGGTGAAATACATAACAAAGACAAGTGACGATTAACAGCTCAGTGAGTTCACGTTGAGTTTGAGTTAAAAGAAAAGCTTAAAAGAGGCTTCAGATAGTGTAAAGGATTATTAGCTTCTGTTTTCATTCAACAATATAATCATAAAAATAGTAACGTTTACTAGATATATATTAAAAGAGAAACATTTGCTGGAATTCAATAAAATAACCTCAATGGGAACATAAAATAAGTTGATATTGGCTGTGTCTAAACGAATGGCGAAGATTCACATATAAAATGCACTAAAAAAGATGCATCGGTACAAAAATGTCTAAAATCACACCGCAGTGGATAAATGTCTGCAAATACATTTATCAACTGCAGTGTGATTTTGGTGCTGTTCTGTTTGTTTTCTGCAACTCTCTCCATGTCCATCTCCTTGTGTAAATCTGCATACACAGAAAACTGCTTCAAACATTGTACAGGAAGTGCAGCTGGTTTAGCCAATCCCTGCACAACACAGGAAACCAGGGAAGCAGGTATTATGAATCAATGTCTACGGGGACCAGGTGAGTGTCCATGACATTATGTTAATCAATGGCATACGGAAATGGGCACAACACTCGAGGACAAAATGTAGTATAAAATATTCTCTAAAACACACAAATCATCCACGTCACCTTAGATGCCTGAGCAAAATTGCAAACAGTGATCCATTAGTATTGAACACCAGCGCGTTTAAAACAAATTTTCCCAAACACACAAGGTGACTGTCGGGGGAAACTGCAAAAAGATGGGTAGTCTGCTTCACTTATGGTGGGAAAGTCCACAACTCAAACCATTTTGGAGAGAAGTGGAATCCTTGGGAAAATATTTATTAGGTACCGATTTTACACTATGATCATCCATTGCAAGTTGAATGAAAAAACTAGAAGCTCTTGTATTATTAGACTAGCCTTATTCCAATTTGCACTTAACAGTGCTAAATACTTAATAGAACAAAAGTGTAAGTTTCCACGTCCCCCTACCAGGAAACTGTGGATACAAGGATTAGAAGAGCTTGTAAAATTATGAGGATATGGTATTTATAAAAGACAAAAACTAGACTTCTTCTACATGATACAATTTTATCAGGACCAGTACAAATCTACTGCACTCTTACGCTACATAGAGGCCTATTTATCAAGTCGTCAACTGTGCTGCATTCGCCAGCACCAATACGCTCGCCTAATATCGCCTAACATCGCGGCCGCGGACCTGAATACACTCTCCTTATTTATCAAAAAAGCTGTAAAAAAGCCACGCACCAAGTACGGGGCGATGAGCAGTGGACAGTTGTTAACTAACAGTCATCGATCTCAATGCTATTCTGTTTTTTCCCAACTTTATTTATACCCTGTCACTAAACACCGCCACTATACTAAAATGTTTAACCCCTATCCCGCCGCTCGCGGACCCCGCCGCAACTAAATAAAGTTATTAATTCCCATCAAGCCGCTCCCGGACCCCGCCGCAACTAAATAAAGTTATTAACCCCTATTCCGCTGCACCCAGAGCCCACCGCAACTCTAATAAAGTTATTAAACCCTATCCCGCTGATCCGGCACCCTGCCGCAACTAAATAAAAGTATTAACCCCTATCCCACCGCTCCCCGACATCACCACAACTAAATAGAGTTATTAACCCCTATCCCGCTGCTCCCGGAGCCCACCACAACTAAATAAATGTATTAACCCCTAAACTCCTGGCCTCCCACATCACTACCACTTACTAAACCTATTAACCCCTAAACCGCCAGCCCCCCACATCGCCATAAACTAAATTAACCTATTAACCCCTAAACCTAACAACCCGCTAACTTTACATTAAAATTACATCATCCCTATCTTATAATAAATTTAAACTTACCTGTAGAATTAAATTAAACTATATTAAACTACTAATTAACCTACCCTAACTATTATACTAAAAATACATTAAATGACATTAAACTATATTAAACTATTAATTAACCTACCCTAACTATTATACTACAATTACATTAAACTACAAATTAAATTAACTTTATTATATATTTAAAAACCTAACCCAACTCAAATTATTTAAATCTACTATTAAAAATGACTAAGTTTCAAAAAAAATAACAACTAAGTTACAAAAAAAAATAAACACTAAATTACACAAAATAAAAAATAAATGATCAAATATTTAAACTAATTACACCTAATTTAATAGCCCTATGAAAATAAAAAAGCCTCCCCAAAATAAAAAAAAACCCTAGCCTACAATAAACTACCAATGGCCCTTAAAAGGGCCTTTTGCGGGGCATTGCCCCAAAGAAATCAGCTCTTTTACCTGTAAAAAAAAATACAAACACCCCACAACTGTAAAACCCACCACCTACACAACCAACCCCACAAGTAAAAACCTATCTAAAAAACCTAAGCTCCCCATTGCCCTGAAAAGGGCATTTGTATGGGCATTGCCTTTAAACGGGCATTTAGCTCTTTTTCAGCCCAAACCCCTAATTTAAAAATAAAACCCACCCAATAAACCCTTAAAATAACCTAACACTAACCCCTGAAGATCCACTTACAGTTTTTGAAGACCCGACATCCATCTTCAAAGAAGCGGCAGAAGTCCTCAGCGAAGCCAGCAGAAGTCTTCATCCAAGCGGGCCAAGGTCTTCATCCAAGCAGGCAGAAGTCTTCATCCAGACGGCATCTTCTATCTTCATCCATCTGGCGTGGAGCGGCTCCATCTTGAAGACATCCGGTGCGGAGCATCCTCTTCTTCCGACTTCTTCTGAACAATGAAGTTTCCCTTTAAATGACCTCATCCAAGATGGCATCCCTTACATTCCGATTGGCTAATAGAATTCTATCAGCCAATAGGAATTAAGGAGGAAAAAATCATATTGGCTGTTGCAATCAGCCAATAGGATTGAGCTTTCATCCTATTGGCTGATCCAATCAGCCAATAGGATTGAGCTCTCATTCTATTGGCTGATTGGATCAGCCAATAGGATGAAAGCTCAATCGTATTGACTGATTGCAACAGCCAATAGGATTTTTCCCACCTTAATTCCGATTGGCTGATAGAATTCTATCTGCCAATCGGAATGTAAGGGACGCCATCTTTGATGACGTCATTTAAAGGGAAACTTCATTGTTCAGAGGATGTCGGAATAAGAGGATGCTCCGCGCCGGATGTCTTGAAGATGGAGCCGCTCCGCGCTGGATAGATGAAGATAGACGATGCCGTCTGGATGAAGAATTCTGCCGGCTTGGATGAAGACTTCTGCCGGCTTCGCTTAGGACTTCTGTCGCTTAGTTGAGAATGGATATCGGGTCTTCAAAAACTGTAAGTTGTTCTTCGGGGATTAGTGTTTTTTTAAGGGTTTATTGGGTGGGTTTTATTTTTAGATTAGGGGTTTGGGCTGAAAAAGAGCTAAATGCCCTTTTAAGGGCAATGCCCATACAAATGCCCTTTTCAGGGCAATGGGGAGCTTAGGTTTTTTAGATAAGTTTTTATTTGGGGGGTTGGTTGTGTGAGTGGTGGGTTTTACTGTTGGGGGGTGTTTGTATTTTTTTTTACAGGTAAAAGAGCTGATTTCTTTGGGGCAATGCCTGGCAAAAGGCCCTTTTAAGGGCCATTGGTAGTTTATTGTAGGCTAGGGTTTTTTTTATTTTGGGGGGCTTTTTTATTTTCATAGGGCTATTAGATTAGGTGTAATTAGTTTAAATATTTGATAATTTATTTTTTATTTTGTGTAATTTAGCGTTTCTTTTTTTTATGTAACTTAGGCCTAGATTTAGAGTTCGGCGGTAGCCGTCAAAACCAGCGTTAGAGGCTCCTAACGCTGGTTTTGGGCGCCCGCTGGTATTTGGAGTCAGTGATTAAAGGGTCTAACGCTCACTTTTCAGCCGCGACTTTTCCATACCGCAGATCCCCCTACGCCATTTGCGTAGCCTATCTTTTCAATGGGATCTTTCTAACGCCGGTATTTAGAGTCGTTTCTGCAGTGAGCGTTAGAGCTCTAACGACAAGATTCCAGCCGCCTGAAAATAGCAGGAGTTAAGAGCTTTCTGGCTAACGCCGGTTTATAAAGCTCTTAACTACTGTACCCTAAAGTACACTAACACCCATAAACTACCTATGTACCCCTAAACCGAGCTCCCCCCACACCGCCGCCACTCGATTAAAATTTTTAACCCCTAATCTGCCGACCGCCACCTACGTTATACTTATGTACCCCTAATCTGCTGCCCCTAACCCCGCCGACCCCTGTATTATATTTATTCACCCCTAACCTGCCCCCCACAACGTCGCCGCCAGCTACTTACAATAATTAACCCCTAATCTTCCGACCGCAAATCGCCGCCACCTACGTTATCCCTATGTACCCCTAATCTGCTGCCCCTAACACCGCCGACCCCTATATTATATTTATTAACCCCTAATCTGCCCCCCTCAACGTCGCCGACACCTGCCTACACTTATTAACCCCTAATCTGCCGAGCGGACCTGAGCGCTACTATAATAAAGTTATTAACCCCTAATCCGCCTCACTAACCCTATCATAAATAGTATTAACCCCTAATCTGCCCTCCCTAACATCGCCGACACCTACCTTCAATTATTAACCCCTAAACTTCCGATCGGAGCTCACCGCTATTCTAATAAATGTATTAACCCCTAAAGCTAAGTCTAACCCTAACACTAACACCCCCCTAAGTTAAATATAATTTACATCTAACGAAATTAATTAACTCTTATTAAATAACTTATTCCTATTTAAAGCTAAATACTTACCTGTAAAATAAATCCTAATATAGCTACAATATAAATTATAATTATATTATAGCTATTTTAGGATTAATATTTATTTTACAGGCAACTTTGTAATTATTTTAACCAGGTACAATAGCTATTAAATAGTTAAGAACTATTTAATAGTTACCTAGTTAAAATAATAACAAATTTACCTGTAAAATAAATCCTAACCTAAGTTATAATTAAACCTAACACTACCCTATCAATAAAATAATTAAATAAACTACCTACAATTACCTACAATTAACCTAACACTACACTATCAATAAATAAATTAAACACAATTGCTACAAATAAATACAATTAAATAAACTAGCTAAAGTACAAAAAATAAAAAAGAACTAAGTTACAGAAAATAAAAAAATATTTACAAACATAAGAAAAATATTACAACAATTTTAAACTAATTACACCTACTCTAAGCCCCCTAATAAAATAACAAAGCCCCCCAAAATAAAAAATTCCCTACCCTATTCTAAATTAAAAAAGTTACAAGCTCTTTTACCTTACCAGCCCTGAACAGGGCCCTTTGCGGGGCATGCCCCAAGAATTTCAGCTCTTTTGCCTGTAAAAGAATAAATACAATACCCCCCCCCCCAACATTACAACCCACCACCCACATACCCCTAATCTAACCCAAACCCCCCTTAAATAAACCTAACACTAAGCCCCTGAAGATCTTCCTACCTTGTCTTCACCATCCAGGTATCACCGATCCGTCCTGGCTCCAAGATCTTCATCCAACACAAGCGGGGGTTGGCGATCCATAATCCGGTCCAGAAGAGGCTCCAAAGTCTTCCTCCTATCCGGCAAGAACAGGACATCCGGACCGGCAAACATCTTCTCCAAGCGGCATCTTCGATCTTCTTCCATCCGGTGCGGAGCGGGTCCATCTTGAAGCAGGCGACGCGGATCCATCCTCTTCTTCCGATGTCTCCCGACTAATGACGGTTCCTTTAAGGGACGTCATCCAAGATGGCGTCCCTCGAATTCCGATTGGCTGATAGGATTCTATCAGCCAATCGGAATTAAGGTAGGAATTTTCTGATTGGCTGATGGAATCAGCCAATCAGAATCAAGTTCAATCCGATTGGCTGATCCAATCAGCCAATCAGATTGAGCTCGCATTCTATTGGCTGTTCCGATCAGCCAATAGAATGCGAGCTCAATCTGATTGGCTGATGGGATCGGCCAATCGGATTGAACTTGATTCTGATTGGCTGATTCCATCAGCCAATCAGAAAATTCCTACCTTAATTCCGATTGTCTGATAGAATCCTATCAGCCAATCGGAATTCGAGGGACGCCATCTTGGATGACGTCCCTTAAAGGAACCGTCATTAGTCGGGAGACATCGGAAGAAGAGGATGGATCCGCGTCGCCTGCTTCAAGATGGACCCGCTCCGCACCGGATGGAAGAAGATCGAAGATGCCGCTTGGAGAAGATGTTTGCCGGTCCGGATGTCCTCTTCTTGCCGGATAGGAGGAAGACTTTGGAGCCTCTTCTGGACCGGATTATGGATCGCCAACCCCCGCTTGGGTTGGATGAAGATCTTGGAGCCAGGACGGATCGGTGATACCTGGATGGTGAAGACAAGGTAGGAAGATCTTCAGGGGCTTAGTGTTAGGTTTATTTAAGGGGGGTTTGGGTTAGATTAGGGGTATGTGGGTGGTGGGTTGTAATGTTGGGGGGGGGGTATTGTATTTATTCTTTTACAGGCAAAAGAGCTGAAATTCTTGGGGCATGCCCCGCAAAGGGCCCTGTTCAGGGCTGGTAAGGTAAAAGAGCTTGTAACTTTTTTAATTTAGAATAGGGTAGGGAATTTTTTATTTTGGGGGGCTTTGTTATTTTATTAGGGGGCTTAGAGTAGGTGTAATTAGTTTAAAATTGTTGTAATATTTTTCTTATGTTTGTAAATATTTTTTTATTTTCTGTAACTTAGTTCTTTTTTATTTTTTGTACTTTAGCTAGTTTATTTAATTGTATTTATTTGTAGCAATTGTGTTTAATTTATTTATTGATAGCGTAGTGTTAGGTTAATTGTAGGTAATTGTAGGTAGTTTATTTAATTATTTTATTGATAGGGTAGTGTTAGGTTTAATTATAACTTAGGTTAGGATTTATTTTACAGGTAAATTTGTTATTATTTTAACTAGGTAACTATTAAATAGTTCTTAACTATTTAATAGCTATTGTACCTGGTTAAAATAATTACAAAGTTGCCTGTAAAATAAATATTAATCCTAAAATAGCTATAATATAATTATAATTTATATTGTAGCTATATTAGGGTTTATTTTACAGGTAAGTATTTAGCTTTAAATAGGAATAAGTTATTTAATAAGAGTTAATTAATTTCGTTAGATGTAAATTATATTTAACTTAGGGGGGGTGTTAGTGTTAGGGTTAGACTTAGCTTTAGGGGTTAATACATTTATTAGAATAGCGGTGAGCTCCGATCGGAAGTTTAGGGGTTAATAATTGAAGGTAGGTGTCGGCGATGTTAGGGAGGGCAGATTAGGGGTTAATACTATTTATGATAGGGTTAGTGAGGCGGATTAGGGGTTAATAACTTTATTATAGTAGCGCTCAGGTCCGCTCGGCAGATTAGGGGTTAATAAGTGTAGGTAGGTGTCGGCGACGTTGTGGGGGGCAGATTAGGGGTTAATAAATATAACATAGGGGTCGGCGATGTTAGGGCAGCAGATTAGGGGTACATAGGGATAACGTAGGTGGCGGCGTTTTACGGAGCGGCAGATTAGGGGTTAAAAAAATATGCAGGGGTCAGCGATAGCGGGGGCGGCAGATTAGGGGTTAATAAGTGTAAGATTAGGGGTGTTTAGACTCGGGGTACATGTTAGGGTGTTAGGTGCAGACGTAGGAAGTGTTTCCCCATAGGAATCAATGGGGCTGCGTTAGGAGCTGAACGCTGCTTTTTTGCAGGTGTTAGGTTTTTTTTCAGCTCAAACAGTCCCATTGTTTCCTATGGGAGAATCGTGCACGAGCACGTTTTTGAGGCCGGCCGCGTCCGTAAGCAACTCTGGTATCGAGAGTTGCTTTTGCGGTAAAAATGCTCTACGCTCCTTTTTTGGAGCCTAACGCAGCATTTGTTTTAACTCTCGATACCAGAGTTAAATTTATGGTGCGGCCAGAAAAAAGCCCGCGGAGCGTTAACAGCCCTTTTACCGCCGAACTCCAAATCTAGGCCTTAGTGTTTTTATTTTGTGTAACTTAGTTGTTATTTTTTTGTAATTTAGTAATTTCTAATAGTAGATTTAAATAATTTGAGTAGGGTTAGGTTTTTAAATATATAATACAGTAAATTTAATTTGTAGTTTAATGTAATTGTAGTATAATAGGGTAGGTTAATTAATAGTTTAATATAGTTTAATGTATTTTTAGTATAATAGTTAGGGTATGTTAATTCGTAGTTTAATATAGTTTAATTTAATTCTAAAGGTAAGTTTAAATTTATTATAAGATAGGGATGAGTTAATATTTAATGTAAAGTTAGCGGGTTGTTAGGTTTAGGGGTTAATAGCTTCATTTAGTTTATGGCGATGTAGGGGGCTGGCAGTTTAGGGGTTAATAGGTTTAGTAAGTGGTAGTGATGTTGGAGGCCAGGGGTTTAGGGGTTAATACATTTATTTAGTTGCGGTGGGCTCTGGGAGCAGTGGGATAGGGGTTAATACTTTTATTTAGTTGCGGCAGGGTGCAGGAGCAGCGGGATAGGGGTTAATAATTTTATTGGATTTGCGGTGGGCTCCGGGAGCGGCGGGATAGGGGTTAATAACATTATGTAGGTGGCGGCGGTGGCGGGGCAGCAGATTAGGGGTGTTTAGACTCGGGGCTTATGTTAGGGTGTTAGGTGTAAACGTAACTGGTTTTCTACTAGAAATCAATGGGATATCTGGCAGCATCGAACATGAGCTTTCGCTGCTTTCAGACTCCCATTGATTCCTATGGCATCCGCGGCCTCCGGGGTGGCGGGTTGAAAAGCAGGTACACTGGGCCGGAATAGTGGCGAGCGTACATGTTAGGAGCTTGATAACTAGCAAAAGTTGTCAAATAGTGCCGAATTTGTATTCGGAACATCTGTAATGACGTAAGCATCGATCTGTGTCGGATTGAGACCGGCGGATCGCATGTTACGTCACAAATTTCAACTTTTGCCGGTCTGTAAGCTTTGATAAATGAGGCGAATCAGGCTTGCCACAATTACGCTGCGGAATTAAAGCGTATTTGCGGTTAACGGCTTGATAAATAGACCTCATTCTCTCAACAACTAGGCCCTCATCCCTTGATATTAGCTTATAGACCAAACCTTCCTTTTAACCGATAAGCAAGACGAGCAACCCTTATATTCTCTTGGCTTGTCCTTCCTCTTTGCAATCAATGGCAGTTTTACACGTAGCTTCTCTACACTTATTGATGTTATTAGAAGAGACAGACAATGTAATAGTGGATTTTGTATCCTGGTCTAACTTGTTCAGCAAATGTTAAGAGAGACGACATAGAGATATAATGTACTCTACTTATAACATGAGAAATATGTATATTTGGTATAACCACGTATGTATGTCCAGTTTAGATTCCACAAACCTTTTATTTGTAACACTGTTATCATGTTTACACTTTATGGGAGCATCATTTTCAATCCATTATGTTCATTATTGTATTTTTATTTTTTAATGTTTAATAAAGATGAAAATAAAAAAAAATCTTAACATTGACTCACTAAAGCTGAATATATATACAGGGAGTGCAGAATTATTAGGCAAGTTGTATTTTTGAGGATTAATTTTATTATTGAACAACAACCATGTTCTCAATGAACCCAAAAAACTCATTAATATCAAAGCTGAATAGTTTTGGAAGTAGTTTTTAGTTTGTTTTTAGTTTTAGCTATTTTAGGGGGATATCTGTGTGTGCAGGTGACTATTACTGTGCATAATTATTAGGCAACTTAACAAAAAAACAAATATATACCCATTTCAATTATTTATTTTTACCAGTGAAACCAATATAACATCTCAACATTCACAAATACACATTTCTGACATTCAAAAACAAAACAAAAACAAATCAGTGACCAATATAGCCACCTTTCTTTGCAAGGACACTCAAAAGCCTGCCATCCATGGATTCTGTCAGTGTTTTGATCTGTTCATCATCAACATTGCGTGCAGCAGCAACCACAGCCTCCCAGACACTGTTCAGAGAGGTGTACTGTTTTCCCTCCTTGTGAATTTCACATTTGATGATGGACCACAGGTTCTCAATGGGGTTCAGATCAGGTGAACAAGGAGGCCATGTCATTAGATTTTCTTCTTTTATACCCTTTCTTGCCAGCCACGCTGTGGAGTACTTGGACGCGTGTGATGGAGCATTGTCCTGCATGAAAATCATGTTTTTCTTGAAGGATGCAGACTTCTTCCTGTACCACTGCTTGAAGAAGGTGTCTTCCAGAAACTGGCAGTAGGACTGGGAGTTGAGCTTGACTCCATCCTCAACCCGAAAAGGCCCCACAAGCTCATCTTTGATGATACCAGCCCAAACCAGTACTCCACCTCCACCTTGCTGGCGTCTGAGTCGGACTGGAGCTCTCTGCCCTTTACCAATCCAGCCACG
This sequence comes from Bombina bombina, assembly GCF_027579735.1. Taxonomy (NCBI): domain Eukaryota; kingdom Metazoa; phylum Chordata; class Amphibia; order Anura; family Bombinatoridae; genus Bombina; species Bombina bombina. The sequence goes on from NC_069500.1 coordinate 713,469,923, forward strand.
GGCCCATCCATCTGGCCCATCAAGACTCACTCTCATTTCATCAGTCCATAAAACCTTAGAAAAATCAGTATTGAGATATTTCTTGGCCCAGTCTTGACGTTTCAGCTTGTGTGTCTTGTTCAGTGGTGGTCGTCTTTCAGCCTTTCTTACCTTGGCCATGTCTCTGAGTATTGCACACCTTGTGCTTTTGGGGACTCCAGGGATGTTGCAGCTCTGAAATATGGCCAAACTGGTGGCAAGTGGCATCGTGGCAGCTGCACGCTTGACTTTTCTCAGTTCATGGGCAGTTATTTTGCGCCTTGGTTTTTCCACACGCTTCTTGCGACCCTGTTGACTATTTTGAATGAAACGCTTGATTTTCGATGATCACGCTTCAGAAGCTTTGCAATTTTAAGAGTGCTGCATCCCTCTGCAAGATATCTCAGTATTTTTGACTTTTCTGAGCCTGTCAAGTCCTTCTTTTGACCCATTTTGCCAAAGGAAAGGAAGTTGCCTAATAATTATGCACACCTGATATAGGGTGTTGATGTCATTAGACCACACCCCTTCTCATTACAGAGATGCACATCACCTAATATGCTTAATTGGTAGCAGGCTTTTGAGCCTATACAGCTTGGAGTAAGACAACATGCATAAAGAGGATGATGCGGTCAAAATACTCATTTGCCTAATAATTCTGCACTCCCTGTATACACACACACACACACATATATATATATATATATATATATATACACACACACACACATATATACACACACACACACACACACATATATATATATATATATATATATATATATATACACACACACACACACATAGGAAGTTATGAGTTCAACCGCATACACTTTATGATGTTCTTGAATGGGGAATTTGGTGCACGATCCGATATACGGTGTAGTTTTCGGCGCAAGCGAGGGAACCCGCACCACCCGTAATTTCACCTCGCACATCAGGCTATCCAATATACGGCGGCGTCAGATGCTAAAGTAGCGTAAGTAGGACAAACTGGCGTTGTTCCGAAAAGTGCGCAAATACACATTTTAGTTGTCGCAAGTACTTACGCCAGTCTTTTGTTCACGTAAAGTCTCAATAAAGTGTAGTTTTATGCAAATTTGGCTAAGACTCGTAAAAATTACCCGATACTCAATCTAAAACTGCGCAACGTAATTGCGCTATTCAAAAGTCATATATAAACCTATGTGCAGCCGCCATTTTCTTTAGTGTGTTTGGATGGTTCGTTGAGCTACAGCACACTACAGTGAGTTTAGGATTAGTAAGAGTAGTGAGAGAGGCGCAGCATAATAGTTAGTTAAGTCGGATTGTTGTTTGGGTAAGCTTGTACATTTACTTACACTTATTTTCACATATTGCACACATATTGCATACATACATATACAAAATACACAACACTTTTTTTTCTAACACCTCACACATTTTATTTCAATTTTACAGTGTGATAGGCTGTTTGGTTGTGATTGTGTGTGATTGAACTGGGAGTGAGTGTGAGTGTGTGTGTGTAGTGTGAGGATGGTAGGGAGAGGTAGGGCGGAGGGGAGGAGGGGAGAGGAGTGGCAGGGAGAGGAGTATTGTAGTGGACAGGAGGAGCAGCGGGGTCCCCGTCAGGGAGTAAGTGGAGTGGGGAGAGGGAGAGCTAGAAGGGATGATGGGAGGGGAGATGCCCGAGAGCCCCAGAGACCAGGCACATCAAGGAGAGGGACAGAGGGTGCACATGGGGACAGAAGGGGGGAGGATGGAGAGGATAGGGAGGAACCCACACCAGGGACATCCCAGGGAGGAAGCCAGGTGGCCACAGAGGAGGAGCGCATGAGATGCCCAAATTTCTCTTTTGATGAGAATGTTGCGCTAGTCCAGGCCATCATGGACAACCACAGTGCCCTCTTTGGCCAGGAGAAGGGCAGAGGCGTTGCCCGAAGGCATAAGGAAGCATGGTTGGCGGTAGAGGAGGCTGTAAACAGTGTGGCCCTGCAGAGGAGGACTGTCGAGGGACTTAAAAAAAGGCGGAATGATTGCAAGAGGCGGGTGAAAGAGAAGATGGGCCAGGAAGCCATGCACCAGAAGGGAACAGGCGGTGGTCCACCCTTGGATTCAGAATACAACGTATGGCAGGAGATGATACACAGCTCCCTGAGTATCACAGCAGTCCGTGGACTTCCAGGGGCTCGTGACTCAGGGGTTGCAACCACAGCCCCTCATGCTGGTGAGTAACATCCCACACACCAGTATGATATGTATTTGAGATATCACAATTCTGTATAAAAATAAGTAACCAGCGCCCAGGACTGATATCTGCTCACTATAATAAAGACCCCCTAAATAGGTCTAAAAAACAGAACATAGATTAGGATATATAGGAGCGCCACTGGCTAAGATATACCACAGGAGTCAAAATATTAAAATCAAATATTTATACAAGTCTTTAATAATTGACAAAAAATGACAAAATTTGACAAAAATTAACAAAAATTAACAAATGATGAGATCAGAATGTTGAACCAAACTAATGAACTCACTATAGTACAAAATCTAGGGAAAATAACCCTTTAATTCCTACTACATGAATATAATCCAGAAATGGATTGGTACAGCTCATAAATTTAAAATAGAGTCGTGAAACGTAAGTGTCAATATAACCATAAAAATGAAAAACTGATTTCAAATAAAGAAAAAAATGAAGAAAAAAATATAATAGTGAAGATAACAATCCAATTAAGGATTAGTTTCTTAGTGAAGGACCCATATTTTTGAGCCTCAAAATAAATTCATTTATCAAATTTAGAATAGATAGTGATAGAAAATGGGATAAAAAATGTATACATATATAGGAACAAATCAAATCCCTGCAATATATAATACTCTTGAGTGTAATGTGCAATAATATAGTACAATCCAAAAATAAGTGAATTAAAGCAATACAATCAAATTATTGAGTCAATGCAATACTATCAAAGTTGGGTGGGTCTCACCATTTATAAACCTAAAACTCAACTAGGCTGGTACCAGCTGTAATTCTATTAGCTTTGGGACACACTGGTCTATTCAAATAATAAACTTACATAATAATTGATATAAATCTAGTTATAAATTCATATCAAGTAACAAATTAGATAATAAACTTTTCCAATAATTGATATAAATCTAGTTATAAATTCATATCAAATAACAAATTAAAAAACAATTAAAACATTTTAAATGATTGAATGAAATTATTGTAAGAAAAAATTGTCCAAAAAATATTGTCCAAAAAATATATCAAATCCTGATGAAATGTAAATGGTAGTTCCTTCCTTAAAAGTAAAAGTCCTTGAGTCTATTGAAGTCCAAAGTCCTAATCCTTTGATAGATGTGTATATATAAAAAAACCTAGAAAAAAGGAAAAAAAGTGCACATCATGTCTTGAAAAAGGCCCCATTGAGAGGGCCGAAACGCGTAGACGACTATCCGAAAATTAAGATTGAGAGGCTAATCATATCCAGGACCGGGCTTTTTGAACGGTAAGACTATTTCCAATAGTCCATACCCAGTAAGCACATTTTGTTTAGTGCACTTTTTTTCCTTTTTTCTAGGTTTTTTTATATATACACATCTATCAAAGGATTAGGACTTTGGACTTCAATAGACTCAAGGACTTTTACTTTTAAGGAAGGAACTACCATTTACATTTCATCAGGATTTGATATATTTTTTGGACAATATTTTTTGGACAATTTTTTCTTACAATAATTTCATTCAATCATTTAAAATGTTTTAATTGTTTTTTAATTTGTTATTTGATATGAATTTATAACTAGATTTATATCAATTATTGGAAAAGTTTATTATCTAATTTGTTACTTGATATGAATTTATAACTAGATTTATATCAATTATTATGTAAGTTTATTATTTGAATAGACCAGTGTGTCCCAAAGCTAATAGAATTACAGCTGGTACCAGCCTAGTTGAGTTTTAGGTTTATAAATGGTGAGACCCACCCAACTTTGATAGTATTGCATTGACTCAATAATTTGATTGTATTGCTTTAATTCACTTATTTTTGGATTGTACTATATTATTGCACATTACACTCAAGAGTATTATATATTGCAGGGATTTGATTTGTTCCTATATATGTATACATTTTTTATCCCATTTTCTATCACTATCTATTCTAAATTTGATAAATGAATTTATTTTGAGGCTCAAAAATATGGGTCCTTCACTAAGAAACTAATCCTTAATTGGATTGTTATCTTCACTATTATATTTTTTTCTTCATTTTTTTCTTTATTTGAAATCAGTTTTTCATTTTTATGGTTATATTGACACTTACGTTTCACGACTCTATTTTAAATTTATGAGCTGTACCAATCCATTTCTGGATTATATTCATGTAGTAGGAATTAAAGGGTTATTTTCCCTAGATTTTGTACTATAGTGAGTTCATTAGTTTGGTTCAACATTCTGATCTCATCATTTGTTAATTTTTGTTAATTTTTGTCAAATTTTGTCATTTTTTGTCAATTATTAAAGACTTGTATAAATATTTGATTTTAATATTTTGACTCCTGTGGTATATCTTAGCCAGTGGCGCTCCTATATATCCTAATCTATGTATTTGAGATATAACATCCTTTAATGTCACACATTCATGTACACAATGAGGAGCATGGTATTTGGCCTACTAACAAAAACATCTACAATTAGATTTGACATTAATGCTACTTAACACAATGCAATTCATGATATGAGGTGGAATAGTGCAATACTAACATGTCTCAGAGTAACACAGGCCACAAGCCACATGTTGAGTTTTCAGTAAATGGACACTATAGCCATCACAATACTTTTAGCTCAGAAAGCAGGTTCTGTGTCTACATCAGGCTAAAGTAAATTGTGTGACCATAGTGTCACTTAAAGAACACATTTTCTCCATCACTGACATGTACACATAACTCTTGTATGAATCACATACCTGTATACTGTGCAGATTAAAATCCCTCATATCACAAATCACATTGTGCACATGCATGTTATAGAGTTAGACATGAGAATGAGTATTGTCCCTAGCATGTATCAATGTATATTGTATGCCCACATGGACATATATATGACTGTACTAATCCCTATAATCATTTGACTCCTCCTCAGAACCTCCTGTCACCAGGCTGCAAACTGGCATGCCGCCACCTCCACCACCACCTCCAGTCACAGCCATGCAGCCACCTCCACCACCAGTCACAGCCATGCAGCCACCTCCACCACCAGTCTTCAGGCAGCAACATGGATATTATGCTCCCAGGCATCAGCAGGGTTGGATTGCCTCCGTTGAGGAGCCAGAGGTGATGCCACCACCATTGGCATATGACCCATGGCAAGATACCTGGCCTGAGGAATATCCTTTTGGCTTTGAGGGGGAGCCAAGTCAGCCACGAAGGGTCAATGTCTTTACCCCCCCCCCCCCCCCAACACAATATCAGGCCAGTCATGGCTTTTCCACACAGGGGATGTCGCAAGGTATGCAAAGTGGACAGGCTGAGTGGTCACACACTAGTCGTCAATGGGACTACCAATGCAGCCTGAGAGCTCCACCATCCGCTTCCCTTGGGAGAGCTCCACCATCCGCTTCCCTTGGGAGAGCTCCCCCATCCGCTTCCCTTGGGAGAGCTCCACCATCCGCTTCCCTTGGGAGAGCTCCACCATCCTCAGATGAGCATATAGCTGAGGTTGTCCCTGAAGCACCAGCAGCTGAGGTTGTCCCTGAAGCACCAGCAGCTGAGGTTGTCCCTGAAGCACCAGCAGCTGAGGTTGTCCCTGAAGCACCAGCAGCTGAAGTTATCCATGAAGCACCAGCAGCTGAAGTTATCCATGAAGCAGATGCAGCTGAAGTGGTCCATAATGCACCAGCAGATAGAGCAGAACCTGCACCTATAATCACTGCTGCTCAAGAGCCTGTAGATCCACTGTATTCTCCCCTGGGCGAGGAATACATTTCACTCCAGAGGAGGCTGATAACAAGCTGCGAGAGCATTCAAAGAGGCCAACAGAGGTTTCATAGGAGCCAAGAGAGGCTACTCAAGCGTAGCATTGAGCTGCAGAGGGGCATTGCAGCCTCATTAAATGGAATTGTCCAAAATCAGTCTCAGATGATGAGAATCCAGTCTGATATGCAGATGCCGATGGACAATAGATGGCGGGAACAAAACCAACTCTTGGGTGTGTTGGTTGAGCACACTATCGCCTAGATTTAGAGTTTTGCAGCCAAAGGGGTGCGTTAGCTACGCATGTTTCCCCCCCCCCGCACCTTTTAAATAACGCTGGTATTGAGAGTTCTCTGAAGGGCTGCGTTAGGCTCCAAAAAGGGAGCGTAGAGGCATATTTACCGCCAATTCAACTCTCAATACCAGCGTTGCTTACGGTAGCGGCTAGCTGGAAAAATGTGCTGCTGCACGATTCCCCCATAGGAAACAATGGGGCAGTTTGGGCTGAAAAAAAACCTAACACCTGCAAAAAAGCAGCGTTAAGCTCCCAACGCAGCCCCATTGTTTCCTATGGGGAAACACTTTCTAAGTCTGCACCCTAACATGAACCCCGAGTCTAAACACCCCTAACCTTACACTTATTAAACCCCTAATCTGTCGCCCCGCTATCGCTGACACCTGCATTTTATTATTAACCCCTAATCTGCCGCTCCGGACACCTCCGCAACCTACATTATCCCTATGTACCCCTAATCTGCTGCCCACAACACCACCGACCCCTATATTATATTTATTAACCCCTAATATGCCCCCCCCCCAATGTTGCCGCTACCTTACATACACTTATTAACTCCTAATCTGCCGACCGGACCTCGCCGCCACTATAATAAATGTATTAACCCCTAAACCGCCGCACTCCCGCCTCAAAAACCCTATAATAAATAGTATTAACCCCTAATCTGCCCTCCCTAACATCGGCGACACCTAACTTCAAGTATTCACCCCTAATCTGCCGACCGGATCTCGCCGCTACTCTAATAAATGTATTAACCCCTAAAGCTAAGTCTAACCCTAACCCTAACACCCCCCTAAGTTAAATATAATTTTATTCTAACAAAATAAATTAAATCTTATTAACTAAAGTATTCCTATTTAAAGCTAAATACTTACCTGTAAAATAAACCCTAATATAGCTACAATATAACGATATATGTAGCTATATATATATGTAGCTATTTTAGGATTTATGTTTATTTTACAGGCAACTTTGTATTTATTTTAACTAGGTACAATAGCTATTAAATAGTTATTTACTATTTAATAGCTACCTAGTTAAAATAATTACCAAATTACCTGTAAAATAAATCCTAACCTAAGTTACAATTAAACCTAACACTACACTATAAATAAATAAATTAAATCAATTAACTACAAGTACCTACAATTAAATAAACTAAACTAAATTACAAAAAACAAACAAACACTAAATTACAAAAAATAAAAAAAGATTACAAGAATTTTAAGCTAATTACACCTACTCTAAGCCCTCTAATAAAATAACAAAGCCCCCCAAAATAAAAAAATTCCCTACCCTAATCCAAATTAAAATAGTTAACAGCTCTATTACCTTACCAGCCCTTAAAAGGGCTTTTTGCGGGGCATGCCCCAAATAAATCAGCTCTTTTGCCTGTAAAAAAAACACAATACCACCCGCCAACATTACAACCCACCACCCACATACCCCTACTCTAACCCAAACCCCCCTTAAATAAACCTAACACTACCCCCCTGAAGATCTCCCTACCTTGAGTCGTCTTCACTCAGCCGAGCAGCGATGGACCAAAAGAAGACATCCGGAGCGGCAGAACTCTTCATCCTATCCGGGCAGAAGAGGACATCCAGACCGGCAAACATCTTCATCCAAGCGGCATCTTCTATCTTCATCCATCCGACGAGGAGCGGCTCCATCTTCAAGACCTCCGGCGCGGAACATCCTCTTCTACCGACGACTACCGACGACTGAAGGTTCCTTTAAGTGACGTCATCCAAGATGGCGTCCCTCGAATTCCGATTGGCTGATAGGATTCTATCAGCCAATCGGAATTAAGGTAGGAAAAATCTGATTGGCCGGAACAGCCAATAGAATGCGAGCTCAATCTGATTGGCTGATTGGATCAGCCAATCGAATTGAACTTGAATCTGATTGGCTGATTCAATCAGCCAATCAGATTTTTCCTACCTTAAATCTATAGGTATCTCTTCATTTACCGTAGTGGATTTGGAGTCTGGCACCATTAGCTCCCACATGGATGTCGCAGTGGCTGGGGTTCGCTTTGGAGTGAAGTCCCCTCTGTTTGACAAAGACAGATTTGCGGTGTGTAGAAGTTCCGTGCCTGTCGAGGGTGTGCTCAGCCGATATCCCAGACTCTCTTGTTGTTGGGGTTTACAGTGTTCTCGGTGACCGTCCATACGGTGTGTGTTATCAGTCTTAGGCCTTAAAGGACCGCACTTCACTTCCATAGCCGGGAGTTTGTAGTGGTCAAGGTCTGGTGGAGGTATTAGCTCTGCAAAGTGCCGTGTCAGAGTCGGGCGTGACTCGAGTCCTGCATCAGAGGCATGGGCCACAGAACTGATCTCCTCTACGCACTTAGGGCGTAGCTGGGACATGGATGTCTCCTGTAGCATTGAGCAAAAGTTTTTCTCAAAGTCCAATAGGATTTGCATTAGAATATTTGGTAGGTCCTCCATTATCATATTGGAGTGGGTATATTCCACTGTAGAACAGAATGTGCTTCAAAATGAGCTTGTAACCCAGAATTCTGGGGGGGGGTAATGTGCGGCAGCCCCAACTCCACCGTTCCTCGACAAAAGGATAGGCCCTTCAGGCCAAGCTGCTATCAGGTTCTTTAGACAGTTAAGAAGTTAAGCTGAAGAGCATAGGTCAGGCACACAGTTTAGGAATACTTTTCTGAGTCTTTTAAACTTTCTGTGGTATAAAACCACTAAAAAGACAATAATATAACACTGAAAATATACTACAAAGTCAGGAGCTCTTCAAAAACACGTCCTGCCGCTTCGGCTGTAGGTTCCGCCCCCCAGTGTTAGGTTTTTTTTTAACATTTTTAATTTAGGTTTTTAATTGGTAGGTTTTTTTTTAATTTTATTAGTATAGTTATGTTAGGTTAATTTATAGTTTAAACTTAGTTTTTTTTTATTTCACAGGTAAGTTTTTATTTATTTAAAGGGACACTGAACCCAATTTTTTTCTTTAATGATTCAGATCATGTAATTTTAAGCAACTTTCTAATTTACTCCTATTATCAAATTTTCTTCATTCTCTTGGTATCTTTATTTGAAATGCAAGAATGTAAGTTAAGATGCCGACTCATTTTTTGTGAACAACCTGGGTTGTTCTTGCTGATTGGTGGATAAATTCATTCACCAATAAAAAAGTGCTGCCTTCTTTTTAAATAAAGATAGCAAGAGAACGAAGAAAAATTGATAATAGGAGTAAATTAGAAAGTTGCTTAAAATTGCATGCTCTATCTGAATCACAAAAGAAAAAATTGGGGTTCAGTGTCCCTTTAAAGATAGTTAAATTGTAATTCTAATATATAAGTTAGAGGGGATGTTAGGTTTAGGGGGTAATAGTTTAATTTAGTGTTTTGCGGTGTGGGCAGCCAGCGGTTTAGGGGTTAATGGGTTTAGTAGTTACGATGTGAGGAGCTGGAGGTTTAGGGGTTAATACTTTATTATAGTGTTAGCGATGTCAAGGAACGCCGGATTAGGGGTTTATAACTTTTATTAGTGTCGGCGATGTCAGGGATCAGCGGAATAGGGGTTAATAACTTTTATTAGTGTTGCCAATGTCAGGGAGTACCTGGTTTTCAATCCGCCACCCTGGAGGCCGCGGATGCCATAGGAATCAATGGGAGTCTGAAAGCAGCGAAAGCTTATGTTCGATGCTGCCAGATATCCCATTGATTTCTATGGTAGTAAACAAGTAATGTTTACACCTAACACCCTAACATAAGCCACGAGTCTTAACACCCCAAATCTGCTGCCCCGACATTGCCGCAACCTAAATAAAGTTATTAACCCCTATTCTGTCGCTCCCCGACACCGCTGCAACTAAATAAATGTATTAAACCCTACACCGTCGCTCCCGGACCCCCCCGCCACATCACTACCATTAACTAAACCTATTAACCCCTAAACCTAACAACCCACTAACTTTTCATTAAAATTACAACATCCCTATCTTAAAATAAATTTTAACTTACCTGTAGATATAAAAGAAACTAATTCTAAACTATTAACCTACCCTAACTAGGGCATTGTCCCAAAGAAATCAGCTCTTTCACCTGTAAAAAAAAATACAACCTCCAACAGTAAAACCCACCACCCAACCAATCAACCCCCCCCCAAATAAAAAGCCTATCTAAAAAACCTAAGCTCCCCATTGCCCTGAAAATAGCATTTGTATGGGCATTGCCCTTAAAAGGGCATTTAGCTCTTCTACCTGAGTAGGGTCTGGGCAGGTAAAAGAGCTAAATGCCCTTTTAAGGGCAATGCACATTTTAAGGGCAATGCACATACAAATGCCCTTTTCAGGGCAATAGGGAGCTTAGGTTTTTTAGATAGGCTTTTTATTTGGGGGGGTTGGTTGGTTGGTTGGTTGGGTGGTGGGTTTTACTCTTGGGGTGTTTGTATTTTTTTTTTACAGGTGAAAGAGCTGATTTATTTGGGGCAATGCCCCGCAAAAGGCCCTTTTAAGGGCCATTGGTAGTTTATTGTAGGCTAGAGTTTTTTTTTATTTTGGGGGGGCTTTTTTATTTTGATAGGGCTATTAGATTAGGTGTAATTCGTTTTTATTTTTGATACTGTGGGTTTTTTTTTTTCGTAATTGAATGTTTTTTATTTTTTGTAATTTAGCGTTTATTTTTTTTGGTAATTTAGTAATTTTTAATAGTAGATTTAAATAATTTGAGTAGGGTTAGGGTTTTTTAATATGTAATATAGTCAATTTAATTGCTAGATTAATGTAATTTATATAGTTAGGGTAGGTTAATTAATAGTTTAGAATTAGTTTCTTTTAATTCTACAGGTAAGTTTAAATTTATTTTAAGATAGGGATGTTGTAATTTTAATGTAAAGTTAGCGGGCTTTTAGGTTTAGGGGTTAATAGCTTAATTTAGTTTATGGCTATGTGGGGGGCTGGCAGTTTAGGGGTTAATAGGTTTAGTTAATGGTAGTGATGTGGGAGGCCAGAGTTTTAGGGGTTAATATGTTTATTTAGTGGCGACGGGGTCCGGGAGCGGCGGGATAGGGGTTAATAACTTTATTAAAGTTGCGGCGGGGTCCGGGAGCGGCGGGATAGGGGTTAATAACTTTATTAAAGTTGCGGCGGGGTCCGGGAGTGGCGGGATAGGGGTTAATAACTTTATTAAAGTTGTGGCGGGGTCCGGGAGCAGAGGGATAGGGGTTAATAACTTTATGAAAGTTGCAGCGGGGTCCGGGAGCTGCGGGATAGGGGTTAAACGTTTTAGTATAGTGGCAGCGTTTAGTGACAGGGTATAAATAAAGTTGGTAAAAAGCCGAATAGCAGCAAGATCGATGACTGTTAGTTAACAACAGTCCAATGCTCATCGCCCCGTACTTGGTGCGCAGCTTTTTGCCGGCTTTTTTTATAAATATGGAGATTGTATTCAGGTCCGCGGCCGCGATGTTAATCGATGTTAGGCAAGCATATTGGTGCCGGCGAATGCAGCATAGTTGAGGCTTTGATAAATATCCCCCTTAATATAAAAGGCAAACATGAATGACTTATGACAATAGACCTAGTAACACACCGCTCACAGCAGAACAGTAAATAAGTGAAACTATAAGCATTGGTGAAAAAGAAATCTCAGTCTCCTACAAAGGTCCGGGAGAGAATTGATTATTGAAGGGTTATTCCAGAAGCATACAGATACCATAAGGTCAGTTTTAATAAACTTCTTTTTGCTCAAAGTCCTGAACGTTCATACAAACAAGCACAAAGACTTGATATGTACATCTAGCATCTGGTAATAAATGCTCAATCCTTCCTGGTTACTGTGGTGCCCGTTTATCTATCTAACAATGTTACCTATTGCTCACCTAAAATTAAAAAATGAAGGTGTGAAATATTAAGCAATGTTTCTAATCGACTTGGAATACCATTTAACCAACTATGCTGCCTTTTACAAAAATCTGCAACAAATCTTATTTGAATGTGGTAACTACTGCCAATCAGTGAGCACTAATTAACACTAATTATTAAGTAAATACACATAATAAAAATAGCTTTTAATGCATACACAATGTGGTTGCTATACTTCTTTGCTAATAGAATGAGGCCTACAAAAAACACATTGCTGCTGTTTCTACTTTAACAGGTTTAATGATTAAGTAGCTTATATCAAGCTTACCGGGTTGCGTTATCTCTGGACCGTCTCAGCCATCTTACCACCATCTGTTCTATTCGCCTTCCTTTGCGGGTTTGGAATATATTCTCTGTATCTTCCATTTACCTGAAAGGTTAAAACAAACAGATTGTGGTGTGGGTCTATTAAATCGTCTTACTATAATGTTGAGCACTGCAGATTCTAGAATACTGTAAACGTGGATACAATTTCTCAATTCCTGGACTATAAATTAGTCAGTATATATATATTTATATATATATATATATATATAACTCACACGCCAAGTTGGCATAGAGTTGGCATAGAGTAGGTGAAATATTCTTTACTGTAATCTCTGTTTCATGAAATAAATAGCATTGCTTTCCCATTGATTTAAACACAATAATTTACATATAGGATCCTTAAAAGTAAATTAAAAAATATGTTTTTCCCATAGAAAAGAATGTCAAAATGAAATAACTATGTGAGAAAGAACAGATCACTTGAAGGTATGACTAAGAGCCCGAGCCGATGTTCATTTCAGTATCGCCATTCTCAAAATCCATCTGCAGTGCAAAATGTTCTAAAAAAGTGGGCTGACCCTCGCTGTCCAGATGAGTGGCGATGTTCTTTCCATAAGAAACAATAGGGATTGCTGTCTGTTCAACAATCTGCCAATAGCGCAGGTGAATGCGGATCTCACCAGTGTGGAAGGAGCATGATTTCAAAGTATGTTTACACAGCATATACTGTGCATTCACTAAATATAAAAATGGTTTCTGTTCATTCAGTAGATTTCTTACAATTGCTAATTTTGTCACTGAAAGAGACAGAAAACATCAATTCCTCCGCTTCAGCCACATCCACAGAAAATAGATTTTTTTTTTAAATGTCAATTACTGGCAATGTAATACAATGTTTTGCGCAAGCGATATCGTCTTTTTGCAAGCATTTTAAATTGTGCTGATATTACAAGTTGAGCGAAATCACGATTACACTAGCGCAAACGTCATTTTCCAAAATAAAAAAGTAGCTCAAAACACTTCAAATAAAACATTACAAAGTACAGTTACACTCATATTAACACTGTCTAATAAAAATGATTTAAAACAATTCTTGCACAAAAAAGTTATAAGAGCTCAAAGATATGAAATATCGGGTGTTAGAAAAAAAGAAAGTCGCCAATGTACTTTAACATAGAGATACATACGGATACATTGCTAAAGATGTATTTGTATGCATTTAGATATGTCTATATATTACATATGTATTTATGTATTTATATGTGTATATATGTATTTACAGACCTATATACACATATAAACACATAAATATATATGTAGACATATATAGACATATATACAAGTGCAATAGAGCCCTTTGTCATTAAGTAAATAAAAACATGATAAAACATATTTATGCAATATTCATATTTAAAAAAGATTTTAACTGTAATTACTGTAAATATTTCACATTTGCTAACGCGAATATGCTATGTTGTTTGCACGATGGGTGTTAAAAAAAAAATTAAATTGTTTTTTACATAAACTTCTATGGGAAAGGCGAAAATGCGATTGTGTTTTTTCACGATCTCGGTAGTGTTTTTTTTCTATTTTTTTACTCCATTGATTTTTACAGGGTAATACATGCGCATATTTATAATATGGGAACATTTGTATACTTCCCTTGAAAAGTTCGGCTTCTCAGGTAATCTGATCGAATTTATTAAAACTATATATAATTACCCCATCTCCTTGATACTGGTTAACAATCCCAATCTTCGTTTTTTAAATTAGAGAAGGGAACACGTCAGGGGTGCCCTCTATCACCCCTTCTATTCAACGTGGCTATTGAACCACTAGCAATCTATCTTAGACAAGAATTAGAGGGAATAAAGATTGGATCTCAGAAGTTTGTGCTGGCCTTATATGCCGATGACTTACTCCTTTATTTCCAACAAACACATAGAAATATCCCAATTGCGTTTAAGGCACTAGAGTTATTTAGTAGTATTTCTGGTTATAAAGTAAATACGCTTAAATCAGAGATTCTATGGATATACAAAAATATAGATAGTATGACACAATATAATTTAAGGGAGGTTACGAGTATCAAATACTTAGGAATTACATTACATAAAGATCCCAATTGTTGGTATAGACTTAATTTCACGCCCTTCTTTTCTCGACTTAAGAACAAGTTACAAAGATGGGCACTACTTCCCATTTCTCTGTCAGCTAAAATCGCAATGATCAAATCTATCTTATTACCACAGATAATTTATATTATGAATAATTTACCGCTGTTTATTAAGGCAAAAGATATTAAAATATTTAACCAATCATGTGCTAAATTTCTCTGGAGCAAGTCACGACATATGATAGCTATTGAAAAACTGGCACAACTAAGGGACCATGGGGGGGCTAGCTTTCCCAGATATTAAGTTATATAACATGGCCATTTTGGCACGGAATGGGGTGGATTGGCTTCTGTCAGCTGAGGTGCTAACCAATTTAATCTTGGAAGAGAGCTTAATATATCCATTTTCATGCAAAGCAATTTTACATTGCACTTTTATAGAACTCCCAGACAACATTAAAAGGTTTATTAGTATGTACAACGTGGTTAAAGCATGGCAAATGTCATGTAAATATCTGAAAATTAATTTCTATATCTACCAATACCTTCCGATTAGAGGGAATCCTGAGTTTATAACAGGATGTGAGTATAAGGTATTTAAAGAGTGGGCGGATAAAGGATTTGATAAGTTAATACAAATCTTTGACCATAGGTTTAATTTAAGGACCTTCGAGAGTCTTGCCAGAGAATTTGATCTCCCCAAGAAGAGTTTTTTCGCATATCTACAAGCACGCCACTTTGCTAATAAGAAGGCCAAGTTAGGGAACTGGCCAGTAGGTCTTGAACAAATTGGAGATTATATTAACATGTATAACCAAGGAAAACACTCAATATCATTGTTATACAAAATTTTACTGGCAAAGCAAGGACAATTAAATAGTGAACAATATATAGGTTATTGGGCAAAATATTTCCCAGAACTTAACTGGGATCGCATTAAGAAGGGCATTAAATGGCTGATTGAAGCCCCTCTCCGTTCCTCCTGGCATGAATCGTTTTTAAAACTACTTAACAATGCCTATATTTCACCAAAAAGACTGGCAGTATGGTCTGCGGAAAACACGGGAATATGTTATAAATGTTCAATGCCCAGGGCAGATCTGATGCACTGCCTCTGGTTGTGCCCAAAAATAAGACAATTTTGGCAGAAGGTCAATTTTTGACTAAACAAATTTTGCTCTGAATATCTAGTCCTAGAACCTATAAATATCTTTTTCCTAAATTTAACAGCTCAGAACTACGATCTGATCAATACTATTATACTCATAGGTCGTAATCTAATCCTAAGGAATTGGAAACAGACGAGATCACTACCTTTCAAGATATTCCTAGAAGCAGTGAGACAACAGATTATATTTGAACAATATAATACCTCAAGCTTACACAATAAATCAACTCAACGTTTCTTTAATAAATGGGAAAAAGTTATACAGACATACCCGCTTCCTGTACAATTTATACTTACTAAGGCATTCCATAAAACAAACTATTTTGAAGGTTTGATATTAAGAGAAGTATTTCCAGTATCCTGGCTTTGAAAAAAGGTCGGACCATAAAATACCCTTTTTTTAGGGTGGTGGGGGAGGAGGAGGTTGGAGGAGGTCGAATCGAATTTCCCCCCCCCCCCCTTTTTTTCTTTTTTTTTTTTTTTTTCCCTCTTTCTTCCTTTTTCTCTCTTTTCTGTCTCCCTTCTTTTCTTTTCTTCCTTTGATCAGGCCAATGAGAAGAATATGCAGCAAGTGTAGCTATGCGCAACACAGTAACTGGGGTTTTTTCTTTTTTTGTTTGTTTCTCTATGGCACCTTTGGGGCCGTTCACAATTTCTATGTAGTATGTGATGCCCACAAGGTAATGGACATGGACTTAGAGTTATTGTGTAGGCATAAATGTTACATATTTGCTTTTTTTTTTGTATATACATGATTGGGAAAACTTACTACCCTGCGTGGTGCACAATGTGAGCAAATGAGCTCTGTTATAGTTCTCTTGACGCTGATGGAAAAATAAATAAACATGTTAAAAAAAAAAAAAAAAAAGTTAAGATTTTTGCGCTATTCGGGTTACCACTTGCACAAAGTACGTTTTTTGGAACTTGTAATATGAACGCAACCTGACTAACGCAAAAAGCTTGACTCTAGCAGAGTTTTCACGATCGCAGAAAAAAATAAATCCTGTTCCACTTGGAATCAAGTCCTAAATGTTCACATAAGTAATTTACTATGTCACATGCAGACATTAAGAGAGGCAGAGACACAGGCAAAAACTGAATGAGATATATAGATCTCAAGGTCACCTAAACATCATATTACTTATTCTGGGCTAGATTACGAGTATAGCGGTACTTTGTGCTCCCGCTTGCGTGTTAAACTTCAGTAGATGGAGGCACGCACGTAAAAAGTCAAAGTTTGAAGATTGCAACCGCGTTAACGTATTCCCCCATAGACTTCAATGGATCACAAAAAATAGAAAATTCCTAACACCCTTACTCACACGCAAACCTGATCGCATTTTCTCAAGTATGCTAACCCAACATGATATATTAATATATATATATATGTTCTGTTTACATACATATATAATGTTTTTCTGTAAAATATATATCTATTCCTCTATATATAAATATGCTTTTACATGTTTTCAGCTACTTGACTGCAAAGGGCTTCAATGCACATATATATATATACATATATATATATATATATATATATATATATATATGTCTATATCTGTACAAATGTTTTTATGTGTTTATATGTGTATATGTGTCTGTAAATACATACATACATATACACATATAAATACATAAATACATCTGTGCTCACATATATATTTATATATATTTAGACATGTATATGTATGTATCTCTATGTTAAACCCCTTTGCAGACCTCATATCTTTAAACCCATTTAACTTTTAATTGTAATTTTTTTATAATAATTTTTATTAGATATTGTTATCAGTGGAACTGTAATTTTAAAAATAATTTTGATGTGTTTCGTGAAACTTATTACTTGAGCGTAACATTTAAGAAGAGCTTTGAAGTCACGCTATCCAGATGCATTTAAATTAAATTGTGCTCAAGTGAATGTATTTACTTTTAACCTGTGATACATGCGCAAAAAGCATTGATAAAACGATTTTTTGCTTGTGCGCCACTTGTAACTTAGCCCTCTATCAGTAACTTGTAACTATGCATCTCCAGCATCTCCTCAGAGTCTTATTTCTTTCTGGGGCATATAAGCAAGTTCTCTCTTTCTAGCTTTCTCCAGCTCTCTCTCACCATAATAAATGTCATCATGTGAGCTCATAAAGCGGTACTGTACAGCATAAACACATTAGTCAGTGCATTTGAAGTGCTTGCACAATCACAGCTGCAATTAGCTCTGAGAGATAATGAGTATCTTTGACTACAGATTGTATACTCTGACCTCTGTTAAATATGCAATAAAATTACTTCTGCAAATGGGACTACAATCATCATTACTGACAACACAATTAACAATATTTTGATTTTAAACTCCAGAAATTGTTAAAGGTAAAATACTAAAAAAAAAAATACATTGTTTAAAGGGACATCAAAGATCAAAATGAAAATGCTTTAATGTGTTAGAGCATTTAATTATTGCACTATTACTTGCATATGACTATGTTTTTAATCCTTGCAAAAGGGTTAAACACATAGTTAAAGTCAACACAAGAGCAGAAATATACTACTGAGAGCTAGCTGAGCACATTTAGGGAACCAATAACAAGGGGCATATGAGTGTGGCCACCAATCACCAGCTTGCTGCCAGCAGTGCAGTAGTACATTGCTGCATCAAGGCATACCTAGGATTTTTTTCAACAAAAGATACCAAAAGAACAAAGTACATTTGATAACAGATATGAATTGAAAAGTCTTTTAAAATTGCATGCTCTAGCTAAACAATGAAAGTTTAATTTTGACTTTCATGTCCATTTATGTTATATTATTTTTCCAATCAATTTTTTTCACATCTCTGAAATACTGCTTACTGTAGATTATTTAAATATTAATGTATCATTTAATAAATAGCTATTAATTGCACACTGCCATCCAGTATCTATGCATCTCTAAAGGGACATGAAACTCAAAATTGTTCTTTCATGATGCAGATACAGGGCTGGCCTGGTGCTGATGATTAAAGGGACACTAAAGTAAAATTCAACTTTGGTGATGCTACTGTACTATAGTCCTTAATGTTTTATTTACTTAAAAGAACATTCAATCTCAAGCTTCTGTAAGAAAATTCTGGAATTTTTACAAAGTTTCCACAAAAACTAATGCATTTGCTGCTGTGTAATCTGACTTTTTCTTTCCCAGTTCTAGTTTCTTTTCATTATTTTATTTAACCCTTTCACACCCTTAGGATGTTCAATGCCATTCTAACTGCGCTGGGCTTTAGCCATAACGGCTTTCTAACTGGGACCGCGGGCTGGAGGGGGTACATCATCATAGGCACTCCCCCCAGACCCGATCCCATCATTGAATTCACATGATAGCATGAATGATCACGTGATTTCATTTTTTACTTATGTCTAAACTCATTGCTTACTGTAAAATATTTAAATTTGAATTATGTTAACTTTATTTGTATGTGTGTTAGGTATTTATGGTTACTCTGTATTGGGACAAACCTAGCCTGAATTTCCTATAGGTTGATGCATGCTATCGGCTAGATTACAAGTTTTGTCGGTAAAAACTTGTGGAGCTAACGCTCCTTTTTTTCCAGCGCTCACTTTAAACAATCCTGGTATTACAAGTTTTCTGAATGGCTGTGTTAGCCTCAGAAAAGTGAGCGTTCAGCAAATTTAGCGCCACTTCTACCTGTAATACCAGCGTTGCTTACGGTAGAGGTAAGCTGGAAAAACATGCTCGTGCACGATTTCCCCATAGGATACAATGGGGCTGAGCTGGCTGGAAAAAAAACTAACACCTTCAAAAAAGCAGCTTTCAGCTATTAACGCAGCCCCATTGTTTCCTATGGGAAAACACTTTCTAAGTCTACACCTAACACCCTAACATGAACCCGAGTCTAAACACCCCTAACCTTACACTTATTAACCTCTAATCTGCCGACCCCAACATCGTCTCCACCTGCATTATACTATTAACCCCTAATCTGCCGCTCCGGACACCGCTGCCACCTACATTATCCCTATGAACCCCTAATCTGCTGCCCCTAACATCGCCGACACCTACATTATATTTATTAACCCCTAATCTGCCACCCCCAATGTCGCTGCCACCTACCTACAATTATTAACCCCTAATCTGCCGCCCCCAATGTTGCTGCTACTATATTAAATGTATTAACCCCTAAACCTAAGTCTAACCCTAACCCTAACACCCCCTAACTTAAATCTATTTTTAATAAATCGAAATAAAATTTCTATAATTAAATAAATTATTCCTATTTAAAACTAAATACTTACCTATAAAATAAACCCTAAGATAGCTACAATATAACTAATAGTTACATTGTAGCTATTTTAGGATTTATATTTATTTTACAGGCAACTTTGTATTTATTTTAACTAGGTACAATAGCTATTAAATAGTTAATAACTATTTAATAGCTACCTAGTTAAAATAATTACAAAATTACCTGTAAAATAAATCCTAACCTAAGTTACAAATACACCTAACACTACACTATCAATAAATTAATTAAATAAATTAACTACAATTATCTTAAATAAAATAGAATTAAATAAACTAAACTATATTACAAAAAAAACAAAACACTAAATTACAAAAAATAAAAAAATATTACAAGAAGTTTAATCTAATTACACCTAATGTAAGCCCCCTAATAAAATAAAAAAGCCCCCCAAAATAATAAAATTCCCTATCCTAAACTAAATTACAAAGTAATCAGCTCTTTTACCAGCCCTTAAAAGGGCTTTTTGCGGGGCATTGCCCCAAAGTAATCAGCTCTTTTACCTGTAAAAATAAGAAATACAATACCCCCACCAATATTACAACCCACCACCCACAAACCCCTACTCTAAAACCCACCCGATCCCCCCTTAAAAAAAACTAAAACTACCTCATTGAAGATCACCCTACCTTGAGCTGTGTTCACCCAGCCGGGCACCGATGGGGCAGAAGAGGACATCCGGACCGGCAAACATCTTCATCCAGACGGCATCTTCTATCTTCATCCTTCCTGAGCCAGGCGGAGCCATCTTCTATCCAGCCGACGTGGAGCCATCCTCTTCAATCGAAGTCCTAACGCAGAATGAAGCTTCCTTTAAATGACGAAATAGGATTCTATCAGCCAATCGGAATTAAGGTAGGAAAAATCTGATTGGTTGATTTAATCAGCCAATAGGATTGAAGTTCAATCCGATTGGCTGATTGGATCACCCGATAGAATTGACCTCGCATTTTTAAATCAACCAATCGGATTTTCCATACCTTAATTCCGATTGGCTGATAGAATCCTATCAGCCAATCAGAATTCGAGGGACGCCATCTTGGATGATGTCATTTAAAGGAACCTTCATTCTGCGTTAGGACTTTGATTGAAGAGGATGGCTCCGTGTCGGCTGGATAGAAGATGGCTCCGCTCCACTCCGGAAGGATGAAGATAGAAGATGCCGCCTGGATGAAGACTTCTGCCGGTCTGGATGTCCTCTTCTGCCCGGATAGGATGAAGACTTCTGCCAGTCCGGATGTCCTCTTCTGCCCCATTGGTGCCTGGCTGGGTGAACACGGCTCAAGGTAGGGTGATCTTCAATGGGGTAGTGTTAGGTTTTTTTGAAGGGGGGATCGGGTGGGTTTTAGAGTAGGGGTGTGTGGGTGGTGGGTTGTAATGTTGAAGGGGGTATTGTATTTCTTTTTTTACAGGTAAAAGAGCTGATTACTTTAGGGCAACTCCCCGCAAAAAGCCATTTAAAGGGCTGGTAAAAGAGCTGATTACTTTGTAATTTAGTATAGGGTAGGGAATTTTATTATTTTGGAGGGCTTTTTTATTTTATTAGGGGGCTTAGATTAGGTGTAATTAGATTAAACTTCTTGTAATATTTTTTTATTTTTTCTAATTTAGTGTTTGGTTTTTTTTGTAATATAGTTTAGTTTATTTAATTGTATTTTATTTTAGATAATTGTTTTTAATTTATTTAATTAATTTATTGATAGTGTAGTGTTAGGTGTATTTGTAACTTAGGTTAGGATTTATTTTACAGGTAATTTTGTAATTATTTTAACTAGGTAGCTATTAAATAGTTATTAACTATTTAATAGCTATTGTACCTAGTTAAAATAAATACAAAGTTGCCTGTAAAATAAATATAAATCCTAAAATAGCTACAATGTAACTATTAGTTATATTGTAGCTATATTAGGGTTTATTTTATAGGTATTTAGTTTTAAATAGGATTAATTTATTTAATTATAGTAATTTTATTTATATTTATTTAAATTATATTTAACTTAGGGGGATGTTAGGGTTAGGGTTAGACTTAGGTTTAGGGGTTAATAACTTTATTATAGTAGCGGCGACGTTGGGGGCGGGAGATTAGGGGTTAATAATTGTAGGTAGGTGGCGGCGACGTTGGGGGGGCAGATTAGGGGTTAATAAAATTTACTATAGTGTTTGCGAGGCAGGAGTGCGGCGGTTTAGGGGTTAATACATTTATTATAGTGGCGGCGATGTCCGGTCGGCAGATTAGGGGTTAATAAGTGTAGGTAGGTGGCGGCGACATTGGGGGCGGAAGATTAGGGGTTAAGAAATATAATGTAGGTGTCGGCAATGTTAGGGGCAGCAGATTAGGGGTTCATAAGTATAATGTAGGTGGCGGCGATGTCCGGTCGGCAGATGTGGGGGGGCCTCGGTTTAGGGGTTAATAGGTAGTTTATGGGTGTTAGTCTACTTTGTAGCACTTTAGTTAAGAGCTTTATGTTTCGGCGTTAGCCCATAAAACTCTTAACTACTGACTTTTATATGCGGTAGGAGTCTTGGAGGTAGAGGCTGTACTGCTCACTTCTTCCAAGACTTGTAATACCAGCGTTTGCCAAATCCCATTAAAAAGATAGGATACGCAATTGACGTAAGGGGATTTGCGGTATGGAAAAGTTGCGGAAAAAAAGTGAGCGGTAGACCCTTTCCTGCCTGACTCGCAATACCAGCGGGCGTTAAAAAGCAGCGTTAGGACCCCTTAATGCTGCTTTTTAAGGCTAACACAGAACTCGTAATCTAGGCGTATATTTCTCACACCTGCCAGAATGTATGAAAATACATACAGTATCTCCAAATATTTAGGGACACAGAATAATAGGGGCTGTAAGGGTAGGAAGTAACTATGAGCAGCTATGGGCACTGACCTTATAGACTGGTACAGTGGTATCAGTATAGGCTGCCTGTAATATATGCTAAACCAAGCTAACCATTTTCACTGCATTAATGTTGGGAAGAAATATTATATCTGTGTTTGTGTCTAATATTATATATACACTAATTTCTGCCTCTTTCTTCACCATGTCTGGTTGATTTCCTCCCTATCAGAGCGTTAATGGCTAATGATGTTAATGGATTTAGGTAAACTTAATTTGTCAATTAATGACCTAACTTGCATGAGTAGACTGTTTTGTTTACTCAGAGAATATCACCCAAAATGTTATTATCGTTATTGATATTTTTTATGTACAGACCCAACAGATTCTAATCCCTTCATAAGGGAAATACATTAGCACTTCTAACATTTATAGTTAAAACAGAGTGTATGAGCATTGAGAATATTTAGTTATTCTTTCTTAAAGGGACATAAATCTGTTAGAGTATTTGCTTATTGCACTAATGCTTGTCCCTGCCTATGTGCTTAACACCTGCAAAGACACATAGTTAAAGTAAGCTCCAGAGTAGCAACTACTGATGTGCAAATCACAAGCAGAATATATATGTAGCTGCCAATCAGTGGCCGTGTTCAACGAAGTGTATTTCCATTACAAAGCTGATTTTAACTCTGTGCTTAACCCTTTGCAGCAGTTACACACACAGGGGTTGATTCCAATGTTTTAGAAAACATTATCTAATGATGTTTTGCAGAAATTCGCAATTAAAGTTTATGGGGATTTTTGCAGATAAATTGTTGATGAGTTTTTCTAAAGGATTTGAGTGATGAGCAT
>NC_069500.1:713498624-713523624 GCF_027579735.1 Bombina bombina
TTTTAAAGATTTGAAATGAAATAGAAAAGTCCACAAAAGTATAAAATAAACTTTTTAGATATTTTCTAAAGAAGGATTTCTCAACAGCTGGTCTGCGGCACAGTACTGTGCGCGACACATTTTTGCTGCCCCCTGCTGTGAACTGCCCACAGCCTGGTATTCCAATTGTGTGTAGCAGTAATGTCAAAATACCATTGCATGTGAGTGTGTGCGGTACAAACTAATGTGACTTTCAATTCTCTTTGCATAATTTTGTCAAGACTAAAGGATGTGGCAGACCATCAGTTGCCGGAAAATCAGTGGTGTACCTGTAATATATATATATATATATATATATATATATATATATATATATATATATACACACACACATGTATATACATATATATATATATATATATATATAAATGTATCAATATATATATATATATATATATAAAGGTAATATTTACGTAAATAAAAGCTTCTATTGCTTATCCTTAAGCCCAGCGAGTGCTGTCTTCTATTACCTTTATCTCTTTACCTGCATTCAGCACCCTGCCAACTGGACACCTGTTTGTGCACCAGCCTCTGTGAATATATATATATATACAGGGAGTGCAGAATTATTAGGCAAGTTGTATTTTTGAGGATTAATTTTATTATTGAACAACAACCATGTTCTCAATGAACCCAAAAAACTCATTAATATCAAAGCTGAATAGTTTTGGAAGTAGTTTTTAGTTTGTTTTTAGTTATAGCTATTTTAGGGGGATATCTGTGTGTGCAGGTGACTATTACTGTGCATAATTATTAGGCAACTTAACAAAAAACAAATATATACCCATTTCAATTATTTATTTTTACCAGTGAAACCAATATAACATCTCAACATTCACAAATATACATTTCTGACATTCAAAAACAAAACAAAAACAAATCAGTGACCAATATAGCCACCTTTCTTTGCAAGGACACTCAAAAGCCTGCCATCCATGGATTCTGTCAGTGTTTTGATCTGTTCCCCATCAACATTACGTGCAGCAGCAACCACAGCCTCCCAGACACTGTTCAGAGAGCTGTACTGTTTTCCCTCCTTGTAAATCTCACATTTGATGATGGACCACAGGTTCTCAATGGGGTTCAGATCAGGTGAACAAGGAGGCCATGTCATTAGATTTTCTTCTTTTATACCCTTTCTTGCCAGCCACGCTGTGGAGTACTTGGACGCGTGTGATGGAGCATTGTCCTGCATGAAAATCATGTTTTTCTTGAAGGATGCAGACTTCTTCCTGTACCACTGCTTGAAGAAGGTGTCTTCCAGAAACTGGCAGTAGGACTGGGAGTTGAGCTTGACTCCATCCTCAACCCGAAAAGGCCCCACAAGCTCATCTTTGATGATACCAGCCCAAACCAGTACTCCACCTCCACCTTGCTGGAGTCGGACTGGAGCTCTCTGCCCTTTACCAATCCAGCCACGGGCCCATCCATCTGGCCCATCAAGACTCACTCTCATTTCACCAGTCCATAAAACCTTAGAAAAATCAGTCTTGAGATATTTCTTGGCCCAGTCTTGATGTTTCAGCTTGTGTGTCTTGTTCAGTGGTGGTCGTCTTTCAGCCTTTCTTACCTTGGCCATGTCTCTGAGTATTGCACACCTTGTGCTTTTGGGCACTCCAGTGATGTTGCAGCTCTGAAATATGGCCAAACTGGTGGCAAGTGGCATCGTGGCAGCTGCACGCTTGACTTTTCTCAGTTCATGGGCAGTTATTTTGCGCCTTGGTTTTTCCACACGCTTCTTGCGACCCTGTTGACTATTTTGAATGAAACGCTTGATTGTTCGATGATCACGCTTCAGAAGCTTTGCAATTTTAAGAGTGCTGCATCCCTCTGCAAGATATCTCACTATTTTTGACTTTTCTGAGCCTGTCAAGTCCTTCTTTTGACCCATTTTGTCAAAGGAAAGGAAGTTGCCTAATAATTATGCACACCTGATATAGGGTGTTGATGTCATTAGACCACACCCCTTCTCATTACAGAGATGCACATCACCTAATATGCTTAATTGGTAGTAGGCTTTCGAGCCTATACAGCTTGGAGTAAGACAACATGCATAAAGAGGATGATGTGGTCAAAATACTAATTTGCCTAATAATTCTGCACTCCCTGTATATATATATATATATATATATATATATATATATATATATATATATATATTACAGGTACACCACTGATTTTCCGGAAACTGGTCTGCCACATCCTTTAGTCTGGACAAAATTATGCGAGGGGACTTGAAATTCACATTAGTTTGTACCGCGTGCACTCACATAGATTAGTTGCACTGCAACTACATAAAGCAACTTTGCTTGGATAAAATGTTTAAAAAGATAGCCCAAAAGAATGGGTGTCACAGCAGTTTGCCTCTGGTACATCTATAAATCATGTGGCTTCAACTTCAAGTTCCCTGATGAAACAATCAACTACGAAACAGACAGAAATCCTGACAGCCTTCAACTTCCAGACCTTTGTGATTAGCTTTACAGTTTGCCACTTTCGGAGCAGTAGCACTGCATCAATTCATATTTGTTTAATTGAGGTTTCTTGAAATCCACTGTGCTTTAGAGAGACAGGAGATGTACAATTGATGGATTAGAGGTGTGTTTATGAATTATGTTTTGGTCCGGCAAAACAGCTGATCAGGAACAGCTTTGGAACCAAAATTGGTGGTGTACCTGTATATACAGTATATATATATATATATATATATATATATATATATATATATATATATATATATATATATATATATAAACAGTATATATATATATATATATATATATATATATATATATATATATATATATATATATATATATATCACACAGAGAAAACCCAGCACTCACTTACAAGCTCTCAGCTAAGATTTAAAAGCAAAAATGGAAAGGTTAGTCACCGCATCTGGCCAAATGGGACAAGCTCAGGTACCACGTCAAGGTCCTCTCCAATACCTGAGACCCTAAAACAGCCACACAATGCAAGCTTTCAAATCCAAACAAACTGAAAACAAGGGAAGGGTGCACAGGAATATGTAACCACCCTAGACATATACAAAACACGGAAGGGAACTGCACTCTCATACCGGACCGGGTACACATCCTATGACCCTGCAACATGCTCAGCCCTGGGTGCCACTGGCACTCACAGGAAGCTGTGCTGTCCCCAGAGCCACAAGCAGTTAACCCCAGACAGGTCTGGGTGCAAGAACCATAGGGAAAATTACAAAACAAATTAATACAACACACAGAGAAAACCCAGCACTCACTTACAAGCTCTCAGCTAAGATTTAAAAGCAAAAATGGAAAGGTTAGTCACCGCATCTGGCCAAATGGGACAAGCTCAGGTACCACGTCAAGGTCCTCTCCAATACCTGAGACCCTAAAACAGCCACACAATGCAAGCTTTAAAATCCAAACAAACTGAAAACAAGGGAAGGGTGCACAGGAATATGTAACCACCCTAGACATATACAAAACACGGAAGGGAACTGCACTCTCATACCGGACCGGGTACACATGCTATGACCCTGCAACACACCCAGACCTGTCTGGGGTTAACTGCTTGTGGCTCTGGGGACAGCACAGCTTCCTGTGAGTGCCAGTGGCACCCAGGGCTGAGCATGTTGCAGGGTCATAGGATGTGTACCCGGTCCGGTATGAGAGTGCAGTTCCCTTCCGTGTTTTGTATATGTCTAGGGTGGTTACATATTCCTGTGCACCCTTCCCTTGTTTTCAGTTTGTTTGGATTTGAAAGCTTGCATTGTGTGGCTGTTTTAGGGTCTCAGGTATTGGAGAGGACCTTGACGTGGTACCTGAGCTTGTCCCATTTGGCCAGATGCGGTGACTAACCTTTCCATTTTTGCTTTTAAATCTTAGCTGAGAGCTTGTAAGTGAGTGCTGGGTTTTCTCTGTGTGTTGTATTAATTTGTTTTGTAATTTTCCCTATGGTTCTTGCACCCAGACCTGTCTGGGGTTAACTGCTTGTGGCTCTGGGGACAGCACAGCTTCCTGTGAGTGCCAGTGGCACCCAGGGCTGAGCATGTTGCAGGGTCATAGGATGTGTACCCGGTCCGGTATGAGAGTGCAGTTCCCTTCCGTGTTTTGTATATGTCTAGGGTGGTTACATATTCCTGTGCACCCTTCCCTTGTTTTCAGTTTGTTTGGATTTGAAAGCTTGCATTGTGTGGCTGTTTTAGGGTCTCAGGTATTGGAGAGGACCTTGACGTGGTACCTGAGCTTGTCCCATTTGGCCAGATGCGGTGACTAACCTTTCCATTTTTGCTTTTAAATCTTAGCTGAGAGCTTGTAAGTGAGTGCTGGGTTTTCTCTGTGTGTTGTATTAATTTGTTTTGTAATTTTCCCTATGGTTCTTGCACCCAGACCTGTCTGGGGTTAACTGCTTGTGGCTCTGGGGACAGCACAGCTTCCTGTGAGTGCCAGTGGCACCCAGGGCTGAGCATGTTGCAGGGTCATAGGATGTGTACCCGGTCCGGTATGAGAGTGCAGTTCCCTTCCGTGTTTTGTATATGTCTAGGGTGGTTACATATTCCTGTGCACCCTTCCCTTGTTTTCAGTTTGTTTGGATTTGAAAGCTTGCATTGTGTGGCTGTTTTAGGGTCTCAGGTATTGGAGAGGACCTTGACGTGGTACCTGAGCTTGTCCCATTTGGCCAGATGCGGTGACTAACCTTTCCATTTTTGCTTTTAAATCTTAGCTGAGAGCTTGTAAGTGAGTGCTGGGTTTTCTCTGTGTGTTGTATTAATTTGTTTTGTAATTTTCCCTATGGTTCTTGCACCCAGACCTGTCTGGGGTTAACTGCTTGTGGCTCTGGGGACAGCACAGCTTCCTGTGAGTGCCAGTGGCACCCAGGGCTGAGCATGTTGCAGGGTCATAGGATGTGTACCCGGTCCGGTATGAGAGTGCAGTTCCCTTCCGTGTTTTGTATATATATATATATATATATATATATATATATATATATATATATATATATATTATATATATATATATATAATATATATATATATATAGTGTGTGGATTTGTAGAACGTATTCAAATTTATTGTAATGATTTGGGGTCACAGCCTTTTATCAGGGTTTATAAAGATACAAAACAAACCCTTTACTCAAAAATGCTTGTGACAGGAAAAGATTTGAATTTCTGAATATTTGCATTTGTAAAATAGGACAGCTTGGAGAGGAGATGGAACTAAGTATAAAAAACAATATCATATGTCGTTTAGGCTATATTTGCATGTCACAATACAACTTATACTTGTAACATGAAGGTAGTTACTTTTTATATAATATAAAATACTTTAGTATACAATGCAGAAAAGATAGTACCGTATTGTAATCAGAAAGGTAATAGTTGTTGATTTACATCAATATATTATTTGCCTTTTAGAATACAAAACCAAACCAAAGACCGAGGCAGAGAAGATTGTGACTCACTGGTGGAAAAATGTTAAATAATTTTATTTAAAAAAAAAAAATTAATAAAAAAGTCTAGATTTCAAAATAATTCTGGATTTTGGAATTCTACACATACACACACACGTATACACAATACATTTAAAAGAAAAAAAAAACACCACACCAATGTAACATTATATTATTGATCATTTTCATTATACATTTTGGCTTAACGTTCTTTTTTTCATGTCTGTTGAAATTATAACATTTTCCAAAGCTTTGTTGGTTTAATAACCTTTTTTTGTTACACAATATGCAGCTGTAAATTCTTTCAGACTTTTTCCCCCTCCTGATGACTACCCATTCCAGGACACATACAGCTAAAATTTACCGGGCCTTGAGGTTATTTGGGTGGAGAACCATGATAGGCAGCCATTATTAGTCTATTTAGATACTCATCAAGTAATTCAAATGATTTCTTAGTTTGCAGTTTGGCTATTTCTCTCCAAAACACAGAGTCATGAGTAATCAATAATATCTAAACCAACCTACACAACAGCTTTTCAATTTAGGGTTAAACTTCTATTTTAAAATGTGGTGATAAAAATAGCAACATATGTGCTCTAGTGTACTTATTAATATTTAATGCTAACTGTAAAACAGGATCTGGCAAAGTACACAAAAGCGTCGTGGCTTGTCACTTAGGTAATAATGAGAACTATTTGTTCTTAGATGCTGCTATTTGTCCTTGATTCTTTATTTTAATGTGGGGACACAAGGGGCTGCTCTTGTACAGGTGATGATAACGTTATTGTGAATGAAAAGTGAACTTCATATAACTTATACCCCGACTTAAAGGGACATAAAAGTGTAAAGCGAATATTATATTACTGCTAAAACTGTATTTAACACCTGCAACAGTGTTTAACATAATTGTAGTCGTCTCCAGAGCAGCAATAAACTACTGGGACCTAGCTGAAGACATCTACACCTCTGATTAACCAATGGCAAGAGGAATATGTGCATAGCCACCAATCAGCAGCCAGATCCAAGTAGTGCATTGCTGCTCCTGCGACTATATAGGTATGCTTTTTAACAAAGGATATAAAGAATACTAACTACATTTTTAAATTTTTTAAAGTTGTATGCACTATCTGAATCAAGACAGTTTAATTTTTACTTGTATGTTCATAACCCACGGCTCACTCTCTCTCTCTCTCTCTCTCACTCACTCACACACACACGCATATGTTCCGATACCCTTACATATAAAAACACATAAAATCACACATATGCTCACACACATACATATAAACGCACATATATATGCACACATACAAGCACACATCTACACACACAGACACGTACATACATAAGTACACATCTGCACATGCACACACACATACCTATAAACGCACATATATATGCACACATACAAGCACACATCTACACACACAGACACGTACATACATAAGTACACATCTGCACATGCACACACACATACCTATAAACGCACATATATGCACACACATACAAGCACACATCTACACACACAGACACGTACATACATAAGTACACATCTGCACATGCACACACACATACCTATAAACGCACATATATGCACGCACATACAAGCACACATCTACACACACAGACACGTACATACATAAGTACACATCTGCACATGCACACACACATACCTATAAACGCACATATATGCACGCACATACAAGCACACATCTACACACACAGACACGTACATACATAAGTGCACATCTGCACATGCACACAAACATACCTATAAACGCACATATATGCACGCACATACAAGCACACATCTACACACACAGACACGTACATACATAAGTACACATCTGCACATGCACACACACATACCTATAAACGCACATATATATGCACGCACATACAAGCACACATCTACACACACAGACACATACATACATAAGTACACATCATACATAAGTACACATCTGCACCTACACACACACACACATATATACATAAACACACAAACACACACATATACACACACACAAGCACATATCTATATGCAAATTCAAGAACATACAAAAGTACACATGTGCACCTACACACAAATCCAAATGTATGCACATATGCAAGCACACATCTTTACATATCTATATCTATGCTTGCACACACAAGCATGAATGCACACACACACACACACATACAAATGCTTACAACCAAACATAGATTCATCATACGGGTGGGTCCTCTTCTGATCTGGATCCTGGGGATAATTTCCCACGTGAAGATGTTGAAAGGAGACTGCAATCCATTTTCCCATTGCTGTCTTTGTACTAAAAGGTCTTGTGATATCACTACCTGTGCCTGTGGTGAAATCACAAGGGGCAGGCCTAACTGCAACGCAGGTAGTGTGCAACAGAAAGCCAAGGGTCTAAGGGATAGGGCTTATGAAACCCATATCTCAGCCCCAGAGGAGTCTGTCCTTTCAATTACAGGGTTGCATGCCCCAGTATGTTGTAGATGACCCCTAAATACAGTGAATACCTGCAGCAGCATTTAAAATGCTTTGCAAAGAGAGGGGGAGGGGGACTCTAATGGAGACCCACACTCTCCCCTATTTGGGCTAGAGAGACAAGTGACCCCTCATGTGAAAGTTTATGGTCCTGATTGGTGGCTAAATGTAGCCACCAATCAGCAATTACTATCCAGGGTTCTGAACCAAAAATGGACCGGCTCCAAAGCTGTCATTCCTGCTTTTTCAAATAAATATACCAAGAGAACGAAGAAAAATTGATAATAGGAGTAAATTAGAAAGTTGCTTTAAATTGCATGCTCTATCCAAATCATGAAAGAAAAAAATTTGGGTTTAGCACCCCTTTCATTTCCCTCATCTTTCCTATGTATCTCTTTTCACTTTGATTTCTCTTTGTTACTTTTCTGACACCATACTCCTCTACACTTTTATTTCTTAATTAAATTAATATATATATTTTAATGAACTGAATTAGAGCAGTGAGTGTGGACTAGAATATTGTCACATCTGCCAGGCTCCAAGCACTGGACTGCATATTTAAAAAGCCACTTAAACACAGCAGTACTCCAAACCCACAAGTTTCATATTAACTTATCGGACATATAACTAATATATTTTAAATAAATATTTTATTTTATAGAAATGTTTCAGTTAATAATATATTTTAAATTACTAACAAATCAACGCTTCTAAGTGTAGTACAAAATATATGATTTTAATTTGAAAGTATTTCATTTCCATAACTTGGTAATGCAGAATTAATTGTAAAACTAAAAATCCAGTTATATACACTTACCTGTAAAAAATGTTAGTTATATAGTTTGTATTAAAATAATCTGTCTATGTAAAATAGGGACTTTAAAAGAATATGAATCTTTTTTCTCTTTCTTTAACCCCTTAACCCAATGGGACGTATATATACATCATGCAGTACTTTGCCTATTGTACCGCATGGCGTATATATACGTCCGAGCTGCAGGAAGCTTCAGCAGTCTCGGCTGTTAACTTACAGCCGAGAACTGGAGTTCCTGAGTTCCGGCATCTGCCGTATATGGAACCGGAACACGATCAGTGCTCTGGTTGCATATCAAGTCAGATGCCTGATTTTTACAGACTGTGATAGTGTGTGTGTCTCCATCTATAACGTTCATCTGGTGAACGGCGGAAGGTATGGGAAGGAAAATGGGAGGTGGGTGGGTGGTCCAGCAGCGGAGGGAGGATGGAGTGGGATGGCCCTACACTAGAAACAATAAAATGAATAGAGGGAGGGATGGAGAATACAGAAAAAATGTGAGGTGAGGAGGTGGAGGGCCCTAGCTAAAGATTGCTGGAGTGGGTGGGGTGGAGTGGGGGACCACCACACTATGTTAAAAAAAATTATGTATACTAAAGATGGCCGCAGTTAGAGGGAGGGTTATAGAGCAATTTGGGGGGATCAGGGAGGTGGGAAGGTTGAGGAGGATCACTACACTGCAGAAAAAAACAAATATATATAAATATATAAATAAACAATAATAATAAAACCCTAAACTGCATACTGGAAGACTGCCAGTACCTAAGATGATAGTAACCAGTAGGATGTGAGGGAAGGAAGAGAGCTGTTAAGGAGGGATCAGGTAGTGATCAGGGGGTGGGAGGTGTCAAGTGTGAGGGTAATCACTACACTGCAGCTAAAATTAACCATACAAGCTACCTGATTAACCCCTTCACTGCCTGGAATAAAAGAAGTATGGTGCGCAGCTGCAATTAGCAGCATTCTAATTACCAAAAACCAATGGCAAATCCATGTCTGTTTCACGTCCCTTTAAGACAACACAGCAAAGCAAATGTAGGAAAAATACTGTATGTGTAAACCCTTAGGTTAAATCAGTGGGGTAAAGAAAATACTCTAGAGTGTAATGTGTGGAAAGGTGAAGCAACGTGGAGTGTACAGTTCTGTGGAGCCACATGGATTAGTTCACTACTGAAAGATGCTGCCCCAGTATAGTGCAGAAAATGCACCTACCAGTTTGCCTCTGGAGTTTTATAAGATATTGGCCTCTATTTATCAAGCTGTCAACCGCAAATATTCTGGAATTCCGCAGCGTATTTGTGGCGAACCTGATTCGCCTTAGTTGTCAAACCCTACAAACCGGCAAAAGTTGAATTTAGTGACATAACATACGATCCGCCGGACTCAGTCCGACACAGATCGATGCTTACGTCACTACAGATGTTCCGAATGCAAGTTCGGCACTATCTGACTACTTTTGCTAGTTATCAAATAACTAGCAGGTACGCTCGGCACTTTTTACGGCCCAGCGTACCTGTTTTTCAGTCCGCCGCCCTGGAGGCAGCGGATACCATAGGAATCAATGGGAGTATGAAAGCAGCAAAAGCTCATGTTCGCTGCTGCCCGATATCCCATTGATTCCTATGGTAATATCTACAACTAACAACCTAACATGTACCCCGAGTCTAAACACCCTTAATCTGCCCACCCTACACCGCCGCCACTTACATTATACTTATTAACCCCTAAACCGCCGCTCCCAGACCCTGCCGCAACTAAATAAAGTGTTTAACCACTAAACCGCCGCTCCCGGAGCTTGCCGCCACCTACATTATACTTATTAACCCCTAATCTGCCCCCCTACACCGCCGCCACCTACATTATATTTATTAACCCCTAATCTGCCCCCCCACACCGCCGCCATTATATTAAATGTATTAACCCCTAAACCTAAGTCTAACCCTAACCCTAACACCCCCTAACTTAAATATAATTTAACTAAATCGAAATAAATTATTCCTATTTAAAACTAAATACTTATCTATAAAATAAACCCTAAGATAGCTACAATATAACTAATAGTTACATAGTAGCTAGCTTAGGGTTTATTTTTATTTTACAGGCAACTTTGTTTTTATTTTAACTAGGTACAATAGTTATTAAATAGTTATTAACTATTTAATAGCTACCTAGTTAAAATAAAGTCAAATTTACCTGTAAAATAAAACCTAACCTAAGTTACAATTACACCTAAGACTACACTATAATTAAATTAATGCACAAGCATTTCTAGTGAAAATGCTTGTGCAATGCTGCCCCCTGCACATTTGCAGCCAATCGGTTGCTAGCTAGCAGGGGGTGTCAATCAATCTGATCTTATCCGATTGGGCTGATTGCTGAGCGCCGCCTCAGAGGTGGCGGACGAGTTAAGGAGCAGCGGTCTTTAGACCAATGCTTCTTAACTTACATTTCCAGCAAGCCCTGAAAGTACGGGGGAAGATAGCAGCATCCACTGCTTGGTAAATCTAACCCTGAACTGCAAATGAACTGTAGATTTTTTAAAAAAATGTCTATTTCCACTCCTGTATGTGTGACAGCCATCAGCCAATCACAAATGCACATATGTGTATTCTGTGAAGTTTTGCACATGCTCAGTAGGAGCTGGTGATTTAAAGTGTGTAAATATAAAAAGATTGTGCACATTTTGTGAAAGTAAATTGAAAACTGCTGCTCTATCTGAATCGTGAAAGTTTAATTTTGACTTGAGTGTCCGTTTAACACTGTCCCAGAATGGCTGTTGTGAAAGAGCTGGAATTATAATCATGACCCTCCAACATGCTACACAATGATTAATTAAATAGTACATTTGTTTCTAATAAGCAACAGCTTTTCATATAGTCACTGGAGGGGACAATACTGATTTTGCCAACAAAAACAGGATACACACACCCCCTTTAAAGGGATTTTTACCTATACATTTCCTTTCTTATACGTTTTTGTATAAATGACAAGAGGCATGTGTGTAGCTACCAATCACCTGCTAGCAGCACCCATTAGCGCATTGCTGTGGTGCCTACCTAGGTATGCTTTTCAACAAAGAATACCAAGAGGTTCAAAACACATTTCTCTAAAGAATTAAAATTGCATATCTCATCCATGAAAGTTTAAATTTGCCTTTCAAGTCCCTTTTTAAAGAGACAGAATCACTTTAGCTAAGCAAACTACTATTCCGTTAGAACACAACATTTCATTCAAGGACATATTTATAAGACTTGTTCCATATTGGCTAAGAGGTAACCTCTAGAGTGACAGTTCACCTCTGCCTCATTGTCTGTGGTTAGAGGTAGAGTTACCATGGAGCCTGTGATGTCACAGAGGTGCTTTTGCTTACAAACAGGCATCAGCTCTAGAGTCGGTGATCACATCACACTTTTACCATGGAGCCTGTGATGTCACAGAGGTGCTTTTGCTCACAAACAGGTATCAGCTCTTGAGTTGGTGATCACATCACACTTTTACCATGGAGCCTGTGATGTCACAGAGGTGCTTTTGCTCACAAACAGGTATCAGCTCTTGAGTCAGTGATCACATCACACTTTTACCATGGAGCCTGTGATGTCACAGAGGTGATTTTGCTCACAAACAGGTATCAGCTCTTGAGTCAGTGATCACATCACACTTTTACCATGGAGCCTGTGATGTCACAGAGGTGCTTTTGCTCACAAACAGGCATCAGCTCTAGAGTCAGTGATCACATCACACTTGCTCTGATAATGTATAGGACATTAGTAGCTTATCACAGAGAAGCTTTTCAGCAGGCTGTTTTTTTTGTCTTCAGACCAGCAGGTTGTGGTATTTGATGAGCAGATAAGATTCAGGATTGTGACGATTGTCCATAGATGATTATTAAGTTGTCAATACTTTCATTTGTGATGCTGTTTTGGAAATAATCTTCATCAATGCCAAAATGCAGCATGGCCATTTAACTAGAAGAGCCTGGTGGTTAAAATCTTGGTCGTCGGATACGGTTTGTAAAGGCAGATTTTTTATTCAACCCTGAACTGTATGCATGTATTTCTACACCTGTTTTTTAGGTTTTACTGATTCAGCCATTGACACTCTTCTTTAAGGTAGGAATCCTTTGTATAGGAAGATTTATCTTAAGTTCTGAAAATGTTTTATTTCCTGGTGTCACAGTAAGAGTTTCCTTGGAAAACTGAAAAATGTTACAGGGTTCAGAGTATCCAATACAGCAGTAGTAGATGACTGGGTAATCACAGTAATAGAAATCTGGTAACTGAGATATGTTCAGGGTCAGAGTATACAATACAGTTGTAGCAGATGACTGGATAATGGCAGTAATACTTGTCTGGTAACTGAGTTATGTTGCTGGGTCAGAGTATACTATACAGTTGTAGCAGATGACTGGATAATGGCAGTAATACTTGTCTGGTAACTGAGTTATGTTGCTGGGTCAGGGTATCCAATACAGTTGTAGCAGATGACTGGATAATCACAATAATACTTGTCTGGTAATTGAGTTATGTTGCTGGGTCAGGTAAAACAATACAGTTGTAGCAAATGATTGGGCAATCACATTAATACTTGTCTGTTTTTTTGCAGGATTAGGGTATAGAATTTACTTGTAGCAAATGGCTGGATGATCACAATAATGGTTCTTTGGGAACTGAGATATGTTGCAGGGTTTGGAATATACATTATAATGGTGTCCAGGATAAATACAGCAGAATAAACACAAAAATACAGCTGGGTACGTGTGGGCAGTAGAACACAGGCAGAGGAAATCCAGTATGACTTGAAATACACAGGGAAAAGAGTGGTTAAAACAGACACAGAGTAAACTGCAACTAAACCGGTGCATTGAGCCTAGGCATGAAAATTTCCTAATTAGAAACTGAATCAGAGATCAGGTGGGAGATAACTAATCAGACAGACTCCAACAGAAGAGGTTGACACTGAAAGCAAACTGACTGACAGGGAGGCCCAGTAACATCCTTAAAGTACAGGGGCATCAAACAGGCAGGGATGACCCAGGCGCTGTTTACCATTAGACAGGTGTTCAATCCAGTATCTCCTCCTTGGAACCTTTTTGGCCCTACGGTATTATTAACAACATCCTTTACACTTGTGCATGGTTTGGATACTCAAATTCTCTCTGGAAGATAATATCTTTTACATAATCTGGATGTGGTAAGGGCTCTAATATTGTCTTTACGGCCACTAAGTTTTTTTTGACAAACTTCTTCCTTATTTGTCCATTTTTTATGAATCTCATAAGAGTCAGAAAGCTTCAGCAATTACACTTGCTTTTTGGCTAAAGCAAATGATTAGTAAGACTGGTAGCGAGGTCTTTTTCTATTTCTAGGGCCTTTAGGAATTAAGTATCTGTGATACAAATCTGCAAGACATCTATTTGGTTCTTACATTATTTTACTACATTTTATCATTTTGATGTTTTTTGTCTCTACACATTAGTTTTCGTGTCTTAAGTTCATGTTCCGCACTTTCACGGTTATCTCGTGGACTCCACACCTTGAGTATTAAATCACAGATGTGATGCCACATGGACTCTCAACACTTTATGAAAGAAAAGAAAATGTATACTCTTTTAATTTCTTTCATGATGATGAGAGTCCACGAGACCCGCCCATTTTTATGCTCAGTTGGCGGCACTTCATTTATCCTACCTTGATCTTTCCTGATTTTCTGTTCCTCTCCATCCTTGGCCATATGTTTGACTGAGGTAATCAGTGAAATGGATGGGATTAAAAGCTCTAAGTATGTTGAGTATGTTTTTGCCTCCTCCTAGAGGACTGGAGTATAATCGCACATGTGATTTCTCGTGGACTCTCACCACCATGAAAAAAATTTATTTATCAGGTAAGCATACTTTTTAAAAGATATTTATATTGATGTAAATGATCATGAGAGCTTACTAATCATGTAGCAAATTTC
Source organism: Bombina bombina (assembly GCF_027579735.1). Classification (NCBI taxonomy): domain Eukaryota; kingdom Metazoa; phylum Chordata; class Amphibia; order Anura; family Bombinatoridae; genus Bombina; species Bombina bombina. The sequence goes on from NC_069500.1 coordinate 713,513,368, forward strand.
GTTTTTAAACTAACTTGGCATGTTTTAATTTTTATTTAAACAGGTCTCTTTACTTGTGCTTCCCAAGAAGGTTTTAATAGAACTGTTCATCAAACCATCGGAATGGAGGAACAGGTAAGCTGTTTTATTTACCATAACTTTTTAAATTTGTGTTTTTGATAAATGTATTTGCTTTTGGAGAGCTGCCTACACTAGAGGACATAAATGGAAGCCAAGTAGTAAAGTGATATCTTCCTCTATGGAGTATTGGATTAGTGGTGGGATGGTGTAGGAGGGAGAGAGGAAGTGATTGTCACACTGGTTGATGTGCCTTTGTAGTTTTTTTTTTTTGAAAAATCAGGTAATATAGCAGTGGAATTACAATTTTTTTAATGTGTGTCCACTATATTAAAGGGCCAGTAAATGTTCAAATTAATTTGACATAATTATGCAAACAATTATGTGGATAGTGTAAAGTATTTCAAAGATTTAACTCCCCAAACCCATACTTACCTCACCTTATACCTTCCTCGCAAGCCTTTTCTGCTCTTCTGGTTTCTTCAACAGTGAGGTTTGTAATCACAGCGCAATCGGTCGTCTTGTTGAACTACATGTAGCGCACGTTCACGCTGGGTAAAGCTGTCGGCTGCTTTACCCAGTGTTGTTGAAGAAACCTGAAGAGCAGTAGAGGGTGGCGAGGAAGGGAAGGTGAGTAGTGCAGAATTATGTGAAATTAATTTGAACGTTGACTGGCCCTTTCATTTGTAATGTAGCCTGTACATGTCTGATTGTCTTTTTATTAGCAGTTTTAATTATTTCTATTTATATCATTTTATTGCCTTATTTTTTTACATTACCCCCATATATTATTCTATATTAAAAATAGTGTATGTTTTTGTTTTAACTTTCTAAAGAAATTTTAACCAAAAATAGCTTCATTATTTTCAAACATGAGGATTATTGTTTTGTTTTTTTTATTAAACTCCACTTTTAGAATCAAAATTATACAAATCTAATAAGTCCTGTTTAATAAAAAAAAAAATTACATTAGTATAAATTTGTAGTAAACCTGAGATGACACTAATCATGTAGTGATATTCTTAACCCTCTTTTTTAATAACTTTGTATGTTTTAATATTCTTTAAACAGGTCTCTTTACTCGAGCGTCCCAAGAAGTTTTAAATAGAACTGTTCCTCAAACCCTCGGAATGGAGGAAGGAGGTAAGTTATTTTATTTGCCACCTATTTTAGGTTAAATCCTTTTTAAATGTATGTTTAACCTTTACAGCACCCAAATGGAAGCCAAGCACAGTGGCACTTCCCTTGGAATGGTAAAGAGCTTGTGGAGGTGAGAGAGGAAAGGGATTGTCACACTGTTTGTCTGTCTTTGGGTTCTGTAGAAATCGGTCTTGTAGAATTTATATCAATAAAATTAGATAGATGAAAGTTTGATGTGTGTTCTTCCTTTAAATTTGCAATTTATATTGTATTTAGCTGTGGGGGTTTTTTTTCGATTTTTATTGAATATTATATCTCCTTATTTGATTTAACATTTATTTTATCATTTTTGTCTTATTACTTTTAAATTGTTTAAGATTAAATAATCTGTTTTACCTGAACCCTTAAATGGATAGAAAGGTCAAAATTTAAATTTGCATGAATGCATTTAATTTTTAAATAGCAATATTTCTACACGAACCCTTAAAGATACATACTTCCATTAGCTTGAAACAAATAAATAATAAAATAATAAATATATATATAGTTCCCACAGAGAGCACTCACCGGTCTTGGACAATGTATCCTTTATTTTTTAATGTTTTTGGGGTATAACCCCCTTCTTCAGACATATACAAGACAATATATATATATATATATATATATATCTTTGTTTGTTTTAATATTTTTAAACAGGTCTCTTTACTTGAGCTTCCCAAGAAGTTTTAAATAGAACTGTTCTTCAAAACCTTGGAATAGAGGAAGAGGTAAGCTATTTCATTTACCATCTCTTTTGGGTTAAACCGCCTTTACATTTGTGTTTTTTTATAAAAGTATTTAGATTTGTTTTATATTTAGCTAAACTAACTTTGAATGTTTTTTTTTATATTTTATAAACAGGTCTCGAGCTTCCCAAGAAGTTTAAGATAGAACTGTTCATCTAACTCTTGAAATGGAGGAAGAGGTAAGTTATTTTATTTGCCATCTTTTTTGGCTTAAAATGTCTTTAAATTTGTGTTTTTTTATAAAAGTATCTAGATTTGTTTTATATTTAGCTAAACTAACTTTGTATGTTTTTTTTTAATATGTTGTGAACAGGTCTCGAGCTTCCCAAGAAGTTTAAGATAGAACTGTTCATCAAACCCTTGGAATGGAGGAAGAGGTAAGGTATTTGTTTCACCATATATTTTTTGGTTAAACCATTTTTAAATTTGAGTTTTTTGATAAAAGCTTTTAGATATGTTTTATATTTTTGTAAACCAACTGTGTGATTTTTTTAAACAGGTATTGAGCTGCCCAATAAGTTTTTAATAGAGCTGTTCTTCAAAATGTCGGAATGGAGAAAGTGGTAAGATATATTATTTACCATCTCATTTCGGCTAAACTATTTTTTTGTTTTTTTTTATAAAAGCATTAAGATATGTTTTATATTTTGCTAAACTAACTTTGTATGTTTTTTTTTTTAATATTTTTTAAACAGGTCTTGAGCTTCACAATAAGCTATAAATAGAACTATCCATCAAACCCTTGGAATGGAGGAAGAGGTAAGATATTTGATTTACTATCTCTTTTGTGTTAATCCCATTTTCTTTCATAAGGTGGTGAGAGCCCACGAGCCATCACATGTGAGATTAAACTGCAGTTTATTTGGAGGAGGCAAAAAATACCCAACATGCCAGGAGTCTTTAATCCCTCCAACTTACAAGTACATCTCAGTCTTATTTGCCTCCATAGGAGAAGGTGAAAATTAAAGTGAACTTCAGTGTTTCTCAGACCTATGTGAGACTCATTATCCACTTAAGAGCGCTGGGAATAGGAAAATGGGATGTACAGGAGTAAACTGGCAGTCATAGTAATTCTCCCTTGAAAATTGTCACTGGCCTGTCTCAGGTGTTGCTGGGAATTATCCTTCAGCCTCCTCCTGTTGGCCTCTCGATGTACTCTTGCTTCAGATCTAACCAGGATGGGCTATTGTGGTGGATGCAGGTTTACCATAGCTGGGTAAGTGGAGCGATTTCTAACAGGTAGGTGAAGAGGAGCATTCACATAGCCCACAGGATATTAGTATGTATATTGTTCATTTTACAACTAGCCTGAGGACAATACACACATAGGTTTTTCTCTCTGACAGGTTTAGGGCACTTTAAAATTTAGAGTCAGTCCTTGGTATTATCTCCTTACATTCTTTGTGTGAAGGTCAGTTTTTGCCTTGGGAAACTGTTTGTGTTATAGGTGTGCTGACTGAGAGACCAATATAGTGGAGGGTAGGTTCCAGGGACGTTACCTAGATGCTTCTCCTGATTTTAGGGAATATTTGCACTCCACTATTTGTGAAGTTTTGGCATCTATGCTTCCCCAGAGCAAACATAAGCGTTTGCTCACAGGGGGTGATACTTCAGCTGGTTCCAGTTTATCTGGTATATCTCACAGAAGCAGCACATTAGTAACTCTGCTTAAGGATTCTGATGTGCAAGATTCAGATACTTCATAAGGTGAGACACTGTTAGATAGTCAGGATCCTTCATTGGACCTGGAATATGAGAGCACATATTTAAGATGGATTATCTGTATACTTTGCTGCAAGAAGTTTCCCTTACTCTAGGAGTTCCAAGAACCTGTTCCTACAGAAGAAAAGATTGGTTAAACAACTAGCTTTGTAATTTAAGCCTCCTAAAACTTTGGAGTTTTTTTTCTGAGTTCAAGAAGATGTTTCCAATTCCTCATACAAGTCTGGAATTTTGTGAATCTATTCCCAAAGTGAATGGAGCTATTTCTAAACTTGCTAAAAGTACTATTATCCCTTTAGAGAATAGTACCTCTTTTATTGACTACATGGATAGAAGCTAGAGGCTTTTTTTTCATGGAAAGCTTTTCATCAAGCAGGTTTTTTTTATTCAGGCTATCAGTGTGGCCTATGTAGCGGGTGCTATCACTTTGTGTCGTGATACCTTATCAGAGATGGGTTTACTTCAGAAACCTCTCCTTAGAGGAAATTCAGGGCTGTCTTAAAATGATCAAGGTTACTAATTGCTTTATTTGTGACAATTTATGAGATCATTCGCATTAAAGCAAAGATTGTGCTTTTGGTGGTTCTCACAAGAGCTTTGTGGCTAACATCTTGGTCTGTAGACATGGTGTCAATGGGCAGACTTTTATCTCTCCCTTTCCAAGAATAAATTCTATTCAGTCCTAGCTTGGATGCAATTATTGACACAGTGTCTGTTGCTAAAGGTGCTTTTTACCTCAGGACAAAAAGTCCAAAGACAAAACTAGATTTGCTTATTGTTTTCTTTCTTTTCACTGGTCCAGCAATCAAAAATCTTCCTCATCTGACCAGAAAGATGAGGCTTCCAGGCCTCATTAGAAGCCAGGCAGTACTTGGAACAAATCCAAGCACTTTACTCTGTATCAAAATCTGAATGAAGGCGCGACCCCTAAACCAGGCTTAGCTCTGGTAGGGGGCAGATAGAGCCTTTTTTCAGTCAGCTTGGTCACAATATGTCCAATATCCCTGGGTACTCAACACCATATCTCAGGGATACAGAATAGGGCTTTGGTCCAGGCCTCCTTGGGAAAGGGTCTTCCTGTCACATGTACCCAAACTTCACTCAAAGGCACTAGCCTTCTTCCAATGTTAACAAGACCTGAAAGACTTGGGAGTGATCCTTTCTGTTCCAGAGTTGGAAAGAAGTCAAGGGTTTAATTAAAAAATGTTCATAGTTCTGAATAAGGAAGGAACTTACAAACCCATTCTAGATCTCAAGTTCTTTAAATTTCTTCAGGGAACCATGTTTAAGATGTAAGTGATTTGGACCATCTTACCCTTGGTACAAGAGGGCCAATTAAGATACCTTTTTGTATTTCTCTATGCACAAAGATGATTTTCGTTATCTATGGTTTGACTTCCTAGACAATTGTTTCCAGTTTGTGGCTCTACCTTTCAAGTTGGATACAGCTCCAAGAACCTTCAAATTGGTTCTGGGAGCTATGCTAGCGGTGCTAGGGTCAGTCTCTAATGGTGGGATTATGACACATTACATGATACTTATGCTAGAGAAAATGCCTCAATATAAAATTAGATTATAAAAAATACAAACAGCTAATACTCTGGTAATAAATACACTAAAAATATAAATGTAAAGTCTAAAAACACCAACTGCATCTAACTTTGATCAAGTATATGGGACTCTCCTTGTACTCACCTTGACATAAAATTAGATTATTATCATGATTGTAGTTAACTACATAGCAAGCTGCTATCTGTAAATCTCAGTACTACAATAGTTACATTTACTAAGGGTGGTACAAATACACAACTGATTACTTAATGTCTGTGTGGTCCTCAGCACCACTTAGCAGAAGACAAACATCTGACAGGTCAGGTATGGCCCCTGGGCATAGTTTGGGCAGCCCTGCTCTAAGTCCAGGGTTTTTCAGTTCCCCTTCTTAGCAGCCACTAACTGTCAGAAACTTACCTAATTGCAGAACGGCTCCTGCCGCCACATAGAGGAACACCAAGGTCTGTCTTCTGCTGCTGCTTTCCCTAGGAGCACAGTGCCACATTCTGCTCTAATTTAAAGGGGCAACAACAAATTACAGGGATTCCTAGCTATGTGGCCACAGGTTTGGGAATTCTTATATAAACCTATTCAGCCCATCACTCTGGTCTAAATTATTGAGGAACCTATCTCGTGCTTACCTGCCCTCCTGTTACTTTTCTCACTTACCTGTATCCTAGTATCCCATAATATCCTGCTTAGACTCCTGTATCCTGCTGTACCAGTGGCAGCTTACCTGTATCCCGCTGTACCTGCTGCACTTAACTGGTATCCTGTGACTATCTCACCAATAGTACCAGCTGGGTATCCTGCTTTATCTGCTGCACTCTAGTATCCTGTGACAGCCTGCTGAGTCTCCTGTATCCTGCTGTATCAGTGGCAGCTTTTCTGTATCCCGCTGTACCTGCTGCACTTACCTGGTATCCTGTAACAGCCTGCTGAGTCTCCTGTATCCTTCTGTACCAGTGGCTGCTTATGTGTATCCTGCTGCACATGCCTGGTATCCCATGACTGTCTCACCAACAGTACACGCTGGGTATCCTGTGCCTACTGAGTCTCCTGTATCCTGCTGTACCAGTGGCAGCTTACCTGTATCCCACTGTACCTGCTGCACTCACCTGGTATCCTGTGACAGCCTCCCCATCAGTACCCGCTGGGTATCCTGTGTCTACTGAGTCTCCTGTATCCTGCTGTACCCGTGGCTGCTTATTTGTATCCTGCTGTACCTGCTGCACTTACCTGGTATCCCATGACTGTCTCACCAACATTACCCGCTGGGTATCCTGTGTCTACTGAGTCTTCTGTATCCTGCTGTACCAGTGGCAGCTTACCTGAATCCTGCTGTACCCAACGCACCCACCTGATATCCAGTGACAGCCTCACCAACAGTACCCATTGGGTATCCTGTGCCTGCTGAGTCTCCAGTATTCCGCTGCTGAGTCTCCTGTGCTTACTGTACCAGTGGCAGCTTACCTGAATCCTGCTGTACCCAATGCACTCACCTGTTATCCTGTGACAGCCTCACCATCAGTACCCGCTGGGTATCCTGTGCCTGCTGAGTCTCCTGTATCCCGCTGCTGAGTCTCCCGTGCTTACTGTACCAGTGGCAGATTACCTGAATCCTGTTGTTACTACTGCATCTATCTGGTATCCTGTGCCAGCCTGTCCTATACGTATACCTGCTGGACATTGCTCCTGCTTTCCCCCTTGGTACCTAGTTGCATGATACCTGACCTTTGGTCTTTTCCTGGCTCTTTTTTTACCCTTAGTTTTTGTTTCTCTTGCTTTATTAAAAAAAATAAAAATACTTTTGGTTTCCTGTATGTTTTTTGCTGCATATCAAGTTCCACTCGCCCTAACCCTCACACTAACAGACCAGTGCATCAGGAGCACCCTGGCTGAGAACAAGTTAAAAGGGACATGAAACTCAAAATGTAACTTTCATGTTCAGAACATGAGATTTTAAAAGACTTTACTTCTACTATCAAATTTACTTCCTTTGTTGAAAAGCAAACCTAGGTAGGCTCAGGAGCAGCAATGCACTACTAGAAGCTATCTGGTGGTCGGTTGCACATTTGCCTCTTGTCATTGGCTCACCAGATGTGTTCAGGTAGGTCCGTGCAAGTGCATAGCTGCTCTAGATCTAAATGTGTTATCCCCTTTGCAGATATTAAACAGTTATATGTAAACAACAATATAATATAGTCTGCCATCTAGTTTTCAACAGCATTCTTGCAAAACTGCTGCCATATAGTTCTCCAGACATTTGCACACTACCTGACTAGGTATTCTCTTCAGAAAAGAATACAACAAGAACAAAGAAAATGTATTCATAAATGTAAATTGGATAGGCTTTAAAATTGTATCCTTTATCTGAATCATGTTAGATGAATCAAATCATTTACTCTGTAGAGGTCTCAAATATATAAAAAATGTTATAAAACCTCACAACCCTCTAAATAACTATACAGGACAAACAAGAGGATCTATTTTCCACTACAGTGAAATATTTTCTAATTAAACATTAAAACTCAGACACCAAAAATACAAAAACAACAAGTCCAATATAATGTCAAAGAGCAAATAGGTTACTTCTCTCATGAAATAAAGAATTCCAAATGGCCACTGTCTGCTACTCCGTAGTGGCCCAGGACTTTCAGCCAATGATAAAGACACATGGTTATTGGAAAACAAAGGGCGCCACATAGCGTATAACCTGAGTAATCTAACATTAAACAATATATACTAAATAGATGGTATTCACAAAATGACCAATATAAAACCAATGGCGTCTATGCCTAAGATGAGGCCTCAGAGTACCCCAGCTGACTCTGCTCTGGTAAAATATTCCAAACAATTGCTCCATAGCAGAATAAAATATAATGTATTAAATAAATAACAACAAAACAATAAACACATTATAACCTCAAGTAGATCAATATGGACAAATATATGGAAACTAGCACCCCTTACTGTCCCTCCCACCATTTATTAAGCATCTTTAACATATTATACCTGTGACAGAGATCCCCATCATAATAATTAGTTTAATTTAAGTATATGTGATAACTCCTCTATAATTGCAACACACATAATCCTGTCCCTCCAAATGTGGAAGTGACTGGACTGGGAATAAAAAACAGCCCTGGAAAAAATTGAAGACCAGTCCTATTTTCTGTTTAGTCCATATTGTCATATAGGCACCCTACAACCCAATTCATCCATGACACTGTGAAAATGATTATCCATAGGGGGATATTTATCAAGCCGTCAACCGCAAATACGCTGGAATTCCACAGCGTAATTGTGGCGAGCTTGATCCGACCTAGTTATCAAAAGCTTACTACAGACCGGCAAAAGTTGAAATCTGTGACGTAACATATGATCCGCCGGTCTCAATCTGACACAGATCGATGCTTACGTCATTACAGATGTTCCGAATACACATTCGGCACTATTTGACACTTTTTAAAAGTTATCATATAGTTAACAGGTACGCTCGCGGCTATTCCGGCCCAGCGTACCTGGTTTTCAATCTGTCACCCTGGAGGCCGCAGATGCCATAGGAATCAATGGGAGTCTGAAAGCAGCGAAAGCTTATTTTCGATGCTGCCAGATATCCCATTGATTTCTAGAGTAGAAAACAAGTAACGTTTACACCTAACACCCTAACATAAGCCCCGAGTCTAAACACCCCTAATCTGCCGCCCTGATATCGCTGCAACCTATATAATGTTATTAACCCCTATTCTGCCGCTCCCCGACACTGCCGCAACTAAATAAATATATTAATCCCTATCCCGCTGCTCCCGGACCCCGCCACCATTAAATAAACGTATTAACCCCTAAACCTCTGGCCTTCCACATCACTACCATTAGCTAAACTTATTAACCCCTAAACCGCCAGCCCCCCACATCGCTATAAACTAAATTAAGCTATTAACCCCTAAACCTAGCAACCCGCTAACTTTACATTAAAATTACAACATTCCGGGGGGCGGAGCCTGCACTCAAAGGGGCGAGACACTTCTTGATGAAGCTCTCTAAGCCTGAACCTATTCTTACAAGTCATTTATAGCAAACCTATAATATTTATTGTTTTCAAGTAGGTATTCATCCCTGAGAACAGATATTCTCTAAGAGTAGAGGTTTTGACAGTGTTCCTGCCTATGCTCTTTGAGTTAGCTACGTGACAGACTTATTCACAGGCCTGGAAGCCATCTTTGCAAACTCTTGCACCATGCACTAAGTTAAGCAACAAAAGAGGACCCTGTATAGGTTATGGAGCGTAGGTCTAGGGGTGCCGTAAAATAACCCCCCCCCCCCCACCGAACTCCAGGGTTACGATATCCTGTAATAGGATAAGAAATTATCACTTCTGACTCAATCAGATTATGCTGCTAACACGGTGCCACTCTGTTCATTATCATATTAACGCTACCAACTACATAATGACTGTCCCTCCACATAGTGGAGCTACTACCTTCATTGTGGAGGTGGTGGAAGCCTGGGGATCTAATATTCGGTCACTACTAGCAGAACATTTCTGGAGCCTGGAAAGTCATCTGAACATAGTATTAACCCAGCTGGCAAGCGGTAGAAATATACCTTACAGCGGAGCACATACCAAGGTGAAGATCCCAAACAAAGTTGTTGTATCTGTACAAGATGACACCACACCGCCTCCTCGAACACAGCAACCGCTAGCAGCCATAAAGAGAGCGCAATACCTGTCTACACTAAGAAATCAGAGACATATGCTGAAGGTTAAAGAAGCTAATACTATAAAATCGGCTTACAGGAGACCAGCTACATACCCTGATCAACTGAATCTACCCAAAAAGAAAGTCCGGATTATACATGCAACTAAGATGGCAGCTACTAAAAAGATATTACTAAACCGGCCTAAATATCAAGATAGCTGGTTGAGTATCACTTGGAGACAAGCGAGCGGCATGCTTCATGGAGGACGCTTACCAAGAGCATTACGAATCCTAGACAC